>NW_026652278.1:175822507-176062570 GCF_009828535.3 Hylobates moloch
TTGGAACCAACCCAAATGTCCAACAATGATAGACTGGATTAAGAAAATGTGGCACATATACACCATGGAATACTATGCAGCCATAAAAAATGATGAGTTCATGTCCTTTGTAGGGACATGGATGAAACTGGAAAACATCATTCTCAGTAAACTATCGCAAGGACAAAAAACCAAACACCACATGTTCTCACTCATAGGTGGGAATTGAACAATGAGAACTCCTGGACACAGGAAGGGGAACATCACACTCTGGGGACTGTTGTGGGGTGGGGGGAGTGGGGAGGGACAGCATTAGGAGATATATCTAATGCTAAATGACGAGTTAATGGGCGCAGCAAAACAACACATGGATACATATGTAACAAACCTGCACATTGTGCACATGTACCCTAAAACCTCAAGTATAATAATAATAATAATAAAAAGAAATAGTGAGTGATTATAGTTTGAAGTGCCTGTGCGTTTGGGGTGGGGGGAGGCAACAGGTAATTAATAAAAGTAACTAATCTCAAAATTGTGGCCTTTGCTATTTCCAGGACCTCTGTAGAAATCATGTTTTTAGTATGTACAGACTGAATGCTAAACTTTGGTCTTCAAAGAGTAAATACTGTCCACAGGGGAGGTCTACAGAAAAAAAGTAAATACATGAGTCATAATCAGTCTGAAGATATAGTACATATATCACTGAATAAACTGATGAAGCAAATGGCTGAAGAGGAAACTTTTTAATGCTCTGCTTCACACTAATAAAAACATGCTAGGCTCAATTTCCATATTCTCTGAAATAATATAAATGATTTTGCAATGATATATTTACTTACATTTATTCTGCTCACTGAAATATTTCCTTTAAGGAAAAATACTTGGAATCCAACAAATTTCTTCACTCAGTGTCTTCAGCACATATTCATACAGGTAAATAAGCAAACAATTTTTATTTAATATTTAAAGTATCAACTAAAACCATCTGAAAATTATCAAGAGTGTAAATGACTATACAGCGGTTAATTTTTTTTTAAGAAAACTTAGTGTCAACTTGTCTTTCCTTTGATGGGTGGGATAAAAGGAGTAAGTTACAATTTCTTCCTTCATCTCTGCCTCTTTCAATGTCCCTTCATTTATGCTCATCTCAGTCTCTTTAACCAAACTTGTAAGCTAAGTCTGGCAAGACATGTAGCATTTTTTAAGAAGTCAATAAACATTTAGCCCTCTGAGGAGATATCAAAGAAGCAAATTAAATTTGTTACAACGACCTGATCTGTGTTCTTTTGGTCTAATGATTTAAGCCCCAAATCCAAAAGTTAAAAGAAAGCAGAATTAGTTTTAAATCACTTTGCACTTAATCTCTCTTTGCCTCTTCTCTCCCCACAGTACTCATTTTTTTTTACCTAGAATATTCTTTCTTAAATATACTAGGATACAAACTCTAATATACACAGGGAAATTTGAGCCTTTAGTGCCCAACAGTGCTCCTCACAGCACTTAGCATGGGGATTTGTGACAGGTGCTCACTCTACTATAAACCACGTTGTCTGATACACCAATTGACCTAGCATGACCATTCATATCGAAAATCTTTGTATTATCGAGGTTAATCCTTTCCTATTCACAAATTCCTTGAAAACATGACACACAGTGTCAAATATTGCCAAAATTGTGAGGTGTTATATCTAAAACTGCAGCCTTTATTTTTTTAAGGTGTTATAATAGTAAAATTACAGGATGAAATATGCCAAGATTGACAGAAATACTATTGTGTTTCACAAAGAAATCTCAGTGTATTTATATGTACGAGCAGTCTTCAACTTTATAACAACAGAAAAATTAAATAAGAATTCGAACAAAAATTTCTGCTTTTATTTTTGAATGTTGACCAATTTGTGATTTTAAAATTTTTACTTGTGTCTCTGTTAAGTCTTTGAGACTATCCATTTTGCTTTTCTGATCTTAAGTTCTTTCCAAAAACACCGAAACTCTCCAAGCTGTCACAGTGTGCCAGATGGAACCAAAGTTGTAGTTTGCACTGGACATTAAACGCCGAACTTGAAATTAATCAGATCTCTACTTGAGTAAAATGAAAGCTATCCAACAAAAAAGCACCAAAATATTGTACCTACACAGCCAGGAAAACATCAAAGGCCTTCAAAAAGCTAATACATCTAGTGTTGACAACCTAGTACCACACAAGAACTATGGGAATGCCAAGGTTATAATGTACTAAAAGCACCTCCATGAAGAGATGAAATGGTCAAATGTCCAAGACTCTTTGAGAAAATAGGGGTAAATTGCTAAAGAGTATTGAAGTTGCTCCAATAGTCACCAATATGTTTCTTCTCGTTTTTCTTCCCCAACTAGAATTAAAAATTGTGTATGCTACAATTTTATGCTTGAAATATAAAAGAATCAAAATTTTGAATAACACACAAGTAAATGTTTTTATTTACTTTTTAATTTTATGGATAGTAAGGTAGGTGTAAATATTTATGGGGTACATGAGATATTTTGACATAGGTATGCAATGCATAATAATGACACAAGAGTAAATGGTTTCAATTTGGAAAGATATTTTTGCTGGATACAGAATTCTAGGTTGGGAGGGACTTTTGCTCTTGTTGCTTTTTAACACAGTCTTGCTTTCATTATTTGTGATAAAACGTTAGCAGGATTTCTCATTTTTGTTTCTCTTTATCTCTGACTGTGTTTAAGAGTTTCTCTTAATGTATTTTCAACAATCTTATTATAATGTGCCTTGATGTGTTTTTCTTAGTGTTTCTCTTGCTTAGGGTTTGTCAAGATTTTTGATCTACAGGTATATTTTTATTAGAAAGGGGATCATGAGTTACCCAGACATGAGCCACGCTTGGGAAGCTGTTACTGCTCCTGCAGCTACAGACACAGTGGAACGAGGTAGGGTTTCCAGATGGACAATCATGGCGGGTATCCTGACAGAAGCAGGGTTCACTGAAGGTGGGTGACTAGGAGAAATACTTTGGTTTTTCCATACCTATTCTTCCCTAATCTTCTGTCAGTACCTCCTATAGTCAGAATTTACCCTGTGATGAACAGCAGAGCATGTGAAGGCTGGAAACAGAGCTCAGAGAAAATCAGCAGCTGCCCCTCACAAAAGCAACATATTCTGACTTCTTCACTGTGGGATTCATGCCATCTGGAAGAACAACTGGGCATATATTTGTTGAATGAATGAATGAAATATAACTAAACTCATGTTTTATTATTGAGAAAATTGAAGTTCCTGCGGGCTTCACAATTTACTCAGGTGGTTAAGAACTAGGACTTAAATTTAGACTCTCTATTTCATATTTCAACATAGCAATCGCCTCTGACTTTTGTAAATTGAATCATATTTTAAATCCATATGAGAACTTTCTTTCCAAAGATACTCTGTATTGCATTTTTTTGCAAAACTGAAAATCCTTTATCAGCTTTGTTAGGTAGATTTTTCAAGTTTCAGTTTCTCTTCAAGCTTTCTGGACTATTTCTTTCGCTGGGAGGTTTTACATAACAACTCTATTTTAAAAGAACAGAGCATTTCAAAAGGGTTCCCATTTTGATAAAAGAGTCAGCATAATGTGAAAGAAACAGCATGGTTTTTGATACCAGATAGTACTACATTCTGATCTAGGATTTGCAAGTAATAGCAATTAGACATTAGACAAAACACTTAACTTTCCTGGTCCTTGATTCCTTATTCTGTGAACTGGGGATAATAATATCTTCTCTAATCATGTCACAGAACTGTAAGAATGAAATTAGATGATGCATATGTTATGCAAATACATTTCTTACTATTGCTTAGCTGTGAGTGACCTTCTCTCCAGATTAGCTTTTATTACTGATACTCATTGTGGACGTAGAGTCCAGCTGATGGCTGGATGGGTGGGTATGGCTGAAGCAGAAGCGTAGGATGTAAGAGACCCGCAATAGAGACTTCATTGTCTAATGAGATCTAGTGAGAAGAGTAACACTCATAGCAGGTAAAAGTGCTGCAAAAAGTTGGTGGGAGGCATTAAGAAAGCCACTGAGATGAATCTACTTATTTTGCATTTCCTTTGCTAACGGTCATCTTCTTTAATAAAGACAATCCAGTCACTTTAAACCAGAGGCTGGCATCACAGTAAAAAGGGACCATTTTCATTCTTCCAGTATCTATCCTTGGCACTTAAATCCAAGTGATTTTTTAACAGCTTTATTGAGATGTAATTCACAGAACACACAATTCACCCATTTAAGAACACAATTCAATGGCTTTTACTGTATACACAGAGTTATGCATCTATTGCCATGATCAATTTTAGAATATTTTCACTACCCCCAAAAGGACCCCTCCCGGGTCCCTTAGCCATTACCCCTCAAGAAATTGCCCCAGCCCTGGGAAGCCCCTAATTTACTTTCTGTCTCTATAGACTTGTTTATTCTGGACGTATTCACATGCATGGAATTATACAATATGTAGTGTTTTGTATCTGGCCTATTTCGCTTAACACAATGTTTTTGAGGTTCACCATGTTGTAGCATGTATAGTACTTCATTTCTTTTTATAGCTACATAATATTTGCTATATATTTTTCAAGCATTCCACCTCACTGTTATTTGTTTTTCCACTTAATTTACCTGTTCTGATCATATGTAAGATCAAAGGAGTCCTTGGGTGTTAGGAATTCAACCACTTTTTAACCTTGAAGAGAGAAAGTCTAAATTGTCTGAGGGTCCTGAGACAAACACTTTCATGTGTGCAGGAGGACACGGGGCCAGGCCCTGTCCTCTGAGTGTGCTCCACTGGCTTCCTCTAACACCAGCTCCAAAATGGTAGAAATTCTCCTCCAGATAATATTTAATCGTTATAAAATGCTTCCTTATCAAGGAACTCATAATCTGATCCCAAATTTGTATTGGTAAATAGGTAAAAGAGAACTATATATTTGAAGCATAAAATATAATTACTGATCAAAATTCTCCAGATAATTTTAAAATAGACATATCTTACAATGACCCCCTAGATTGCCTTTTAAAATTATAATGTAAAATGTTTGCTTGGTCTCACTGACTACTTAGTAAACTCTAAATATGATGACTTTCTGTTCTTACAATCCATAAACACAACAGCTATAAAAGCCACAAGAGTCTTGATGATAATGAAGAAGCATTTCTGTGCTGACAAAGTCATTCTGCTTTAGAGCTGTGGATACTATAAGCCAACATAAGTCTTCTCTTTTCCTCCCCATAGCATGTCATAAACTTTCTGAGACCGTTTGTACCAACGAGACCCAGAGCATGCATTTATATGCAATTGCTGATGTTTAAAATGCAATAATTTAATACCAGTACTGATAGAATAGAAGCTGCAGAATCAATTGCTATTGGTCCTGCTATTTACACTAAAACGGGTAACCCCAGTGTGAGTACTGGTGAAGTCCTTTCAAACTCAGAGGTTAAAATCTTATTTCCTTTCTTACACTCTTTTTCATCTTTGCTTCGGTGTAAAATCTGCATGACTTATTATGCCACTGTTGAACTGCTCTCTGACCTCATTAACATTCTTATCTCCCAGAAAAAAATGTTAAAAGAGACCTGTCTGGTTATTATCTCTGCCACCTAAGGCTTAAAGCTTCACTATAATTTCCAAATACATCTACCTTGAAATATCTAAGCTTACGTGTCTCAGCTACTTCCCCAAGTATGCTGGATTCTAACGGTAGAGATTCACTAAACCTATTTTCTTTTTCACACTTCATAATCCCTCGTACAGGAAACGGCTCAAAGCACTAAATTTGATTTGTTTTTCAAAAAACAACAAAGCCATAAAATTCTAGAACAGTAATACTCAATCTTAGGATATACAACAGGATACAGCTACAGATAAGAGCTCTTGGTTTACTCTGGTGTTTCAATAGCTATGAAATTGATTTTTGCAAATAGAAAATTGGCAGATTATAATTTTACTTGTGGAATATTTAGTATATTAATTATGAGTTTGAAAATTGCATTTTCAAATCATAGTGAGGGCAGCATAAGAACTGTGAAAGGATAAAAGGCATATCTCAAAAAAATTTTAAGACATATAAGTAACTATATCTTCAATAATAATTTAATGATTGAAATAATATTACTTATTACTGCTTTAGGAGCACTTCATGTTTATAGTAATACCCTGGCAGTTCTGTACTCCTTCCCAGATCTTTCCATTTCTACCCCAACTTAAAGAAAATAACATTACAGCTGAAATCAAAGAGAATTTAAGCACCATTTGGCTTGAGAACCATCGTTCTCACTGGGTAGTTGTCACACAACCTAAAAGCTTAGCTTTTTATTTTTTTCTTTGAGATGGAGTCTCACTCTGTCGCCCAGGCTGGAGTGCAGTGGTGCCATCTCGGCTCACTACAAGCTCTGCCTCCCGGGTTCTCACAATTCTCCTGCCTCAGCCTCCTGAGTAGCTGGAACTACAGGCACCCGCCACCACACCCGGCTAATTTTTTTGTATTTTTAGTAGAGACGGGGTTTCAGCATGTTAGCCAGGATGGTCTCGATCTCCTGACCTCGTGATCCACCCACCTTGGCCTCCCAAAGTGCTGGGATGACAGGCGTGAGCCACTGCACCCGGCCAACGCTTGGCTTCTTTTATAGCTTCCTCCAAAAGTGTGATTCAAGTCGGTATGAGGGTAGGGTGTAGGGCTGTTTGCTCAGACACTGTTGTCCCCAAACTCACACACACAAGCACACACATATACACCTGTGTTTACCTATATATGCCTGTGTATATGTGTAAACGTGTGGATCTATATCTATAGATTCACCTACTGTTGGCCAATAGGACATGAAAGACAGCCAAGTTTTTTTCATCCTTCTGCTCTGCTGGGCGGCTGGGGGTCAGGGGAATTGTCCTTTCTTCTCGCAACAGAGACTTATTTTCAGTATCTGTCCTCTACTTCTTCCTCATTAATAAAACCCTGCATTTCAGACGGACTCAGATAAAGATCACATCCATTTCTCCCCTTGAAGTCAGCGACAGTCATGCATACAACTTACTGTACCTGTTCTTTAAAAAGGGAGCCTACTCTTCTCTTGCTGTTTCCTGCTGGTAGGAACACAGACACACACGCACGTAAACACACACACATACACACACACACATACACACACGGTGGCAGAGATGGGGCAGTTCTTGCCCCCTTGGACTACGAAGTGGAAGCTGCATGCTCCCAGCCTGCACGTAGCAAGCATGGAGGTTCCTGATGCCTGTGGAGCTCCTGAACCCTCACTGGGCTCACTTCACATCTAAGTGTTCACCAGACGTAGGTAGGCTTCTCATCAATATTTATTGGGTCAATCTCCACTTTACTCTTCGTGTCTAAGTTCAAGTTTTCTTAAGCTCTTATCTAGGGTTTGGTAATGATCTCAAAATTGTTCTTTCTCTCTCCAGATCTCTCCCTCCCTTATTGTCTTCTGCCTGCTGTTGCCAAAATACAATTTGTAATGTACAAGTCTGGTCATAGAAAATAAGTAACAGAATCAGAATTCTAACTTATGTCTATCTTGATACAGAGCTAGAAATATTAGAGACATTGTGGATAGCTAGGGAAAAAAGGCGAAATTTGACCTAAAAAGAGGGCACATGTTAAACTCAAATGACAGATTAAAGGTATGCAAGGGCTGAGCGTGCCGGAAAAGACATGATGGATATGTTCGCTGTGTCTAGGTCATGGGTGAGTTATTGCTCGCCATTATTTCATTTGTACGTTTATATTTAGCATCATATCTGAAACAGCTTTTACACAACCTGGAATTGCTGTGAATGAGCAGCCACTAAGAATGAGTGCAGGAGATGAGAAGTGAGTGACATTTCCCAGCAGTTAAAAACCCTTCCTGCATAAATCCCTGACTCACATTCACCTGTGAACATCATTCTCTCCCTGTATATTCTGCATGAGAATAATCCTAGGGTTTCTCAGTTATTACCATGAATTGTTCATTAGATTGTGCACATGGTGATTTTATCTATCAAACAGTTGAACCTACTTGAACAATTCTATACTTCTCCATAACAACCCACAGTATAATATCACATTTTTAAAAAACACTAAATGAATAAGCTTAATTGAGTTGGGTACTTTGTAATTGAGGAAGAGGCAAAATACATTTTTTGAAGAGTAACTCCTTGATGAGAGATGTTAAATAATTCATGAATCCACATCAGTGATGGGGCTAGATAATGCAGGGTTTTCATTCTTAGATCAAAATCCTTAGTCTACCAGATTTGGCCCACCAGATCCAAAAGATAAGTTTATAAAGTCAAAGAAATGATTTTGTCTACTTGACGTATAGCCTGGATCATACAGGAATATTTTGTTTTCATAGATGAAAAATAATCATATTTCCTCACTGGTATTTTACAATCCAAACTAAAGCAAATCCAAACTAAAGCAAAATCAGATGCCTTTACAATCCAAACTAAAGCAAAATGGTTACTTTGAGAATAAAGGGTTAAAGACACTGCCTTTATACAAATAAAACACCATCTGTATTAAAATGTATGATCCCTAATGAGATGGTATTTGAATGAGGAGAGCTGTGCACGTCATAATTCTTAGCCTAGATATCATAAATGTGCTTTAGAATTGGACCAAGACACTTTCTTACTAAGAACTATCTTTATAAGCCATTGTGTACAAATAGCTTCTCTTTAACTAGTTGGTGGCCTTTTATTCTGTGAGGTATTTAACATTTAAGTCTGAGTCACTTGCTTTTAATGTGCCACAATGATGTCATCCGTTAATATCGCTGAACTACGACAGTGACATCCTCTTTGAAAAGACCAAGCTACCATTAGAAATGGGTCATGAAGCAAAAGTCATTAACTCATTTAAAAAAGGCCAGAGCCCAGCACCGCACTGCTGACAAACCTCCTTCCCTGTGTCCATTTGTCTTTACCAAATATCACTTGAATATCCACCTCCCGAGCATGAGATAGGGTTGTGAAGCAACTCCCTTTGAAAAATCAAAACCCTTAGCAATTAAATTTGCTTTCAAGTTTCACTTTAGATGAGCAACTTAACTCTAGTATGCAATATTATAAAGTAAGAATTAATAACTCCCAGTAATACAAATAATGATTCCAGAGCTGCTAGTCTGAAAACATTTGAGGACTCTTTTTTTTGAGACGGAGTCTCGCTCTGTCGCCCAGGCTGGAGTGCAATGACGCGATCTCAGCTCACTGCAAGCTCCACCTCCCGGGTTCACACTATTCTCCTGCCTCAGCCTCCCGAGTAGCTGGGACTACAGGTGCCTGCCACCGCGCCCGGCTAATTTTTTGTATTTTTAGTAGAAAGGGGGTTTCACCGTGTTAGTCAGGATGGTCTCGATCTCCTGACCTCGTGATCCGCCCACCTCGGCCTCCCAAAGTGCTGGGATTACAGGCGTGAGCCACCGTGCCTGGCCTTGGGGACTCTTAAAAGAGGAAAATTCAACTAATAGAGTCAATCATGAAAAAGTCAAGACAGAGTTTCTAATTTTTTCCTTGATGTTAGTTTTGCAGAAAGACAACATGAGACAGAGGTTCAAATCTTTTCCACATACCAAATGAGAGGTTTATTTTAAAATAATGTTAAAGTAGTAACACAAATGATAGGGAATAATATATGTCAATATGAGTGGGCTTCTCGTACTAACATTTTAAGTTTTATATCAAAATGAGCCTCCGCCTTCAGCATTCAAATGGAAATTTCTCACAACAAGGAAAGATAATCTATGCTCTAGAAATCCCCTTCTGGCAGACAACTTTTGTAGAATCAATTTTTACGTCTGTTTTCCTCTGTTACATCTCTCAGAAAACAAAAAGTTTCGTGAATTTTTTCTTCTCTGGGCTCTCAGCTGCAGACGCTGTTGCAAAATGAGGCGAGAGTGAGTTCTGCCAAGGGCAATGTCCAGTCACGCAAAACGCCTACTACCTGAGCTTTCAGAAGAAGTACGACAAAGGCTGAACATAGTAGAAGTTAGTGTTCCTTTCCTTCACCTGACCCCATGACAGGAAGCAGGTGGTGGCAGCTCTTTTTATCCAATAAAAGTATTTTTGTTTGTTTTGTTTTCTTTTGCTTTGAATGGGGTCACCTATCATCTCAGATCTCAGATATACCTATAAATAAAATTTAAAAATTTAAATATTCAAATATCTTGGCCAACATGCAACACAATCTGGTTGCTGTTTTTAAAGCAGAGATAAGGCTATTTTATAGGCAAAGCAAAACTCACAGTCATAACAGAACAGCACTGGATTTTTGCCTTTTACTTATTTTATTTTTATTTTTTATTGATTTTTATTTATTTATTTTTTTTACAAGACGGTAATTTCATTATCGAACTTTAAACATGAAAGATTACATTTCTACAAATATAATAGAACAAAAATGAATGTGGAGAAAAAAGGAATTATGGTAACTGTACAGGGCATGAAAATGGGCACTTCCAGATGACTGAGCATACAGATTATAATACATGCTTTTTAAACTCATTTGACACATTTTATTTTTATTTATAACCGATTCTTGTCTTCCTTTTCCTGCTCCATCCTCCCTTCCTCTTCCCCCCTTTCTTCCTTTGTCTACCACTCTGACTTCCATTTTTCATTTCCCTTTTTTCTTTTTTATTAAGCATTTGTCATGTATTTTATAAATCTGTACTCCTCTGTTACAATAGGTATCAGTTATTCTGCAGCAGATCACCGCAGAGGGCCCCACACACCCCACAATAATCCCTCCACAAACCCCCTCCACATTTGTTTCTCAGAGCTGCATCTTTAAGGCCACCTGCTGCTGGGGGCAGGCGCCCTCCAATCCAGCAGCTCGGATGGAGCTGAAGCTGCCCATGCGGAGGCTTCCGGGCCCCTGACCCGGCCTCACGGTGTCTCCTTCGGCTGCTGCCACATCCTTCCTCCCACCTCTGCTGCTGCTGCTCTTCTATTATACGTCCGACCCTGACCCAGCTCTGTGGCGGTGTCGACTCCTGTCTGTCAGCACTCATGAATTTTAGAAAATGCTTGATATATGTTCTCCATCCTCTTATTTTCAGTCTTTCTGAGTATTCCTGTTTTCAGTTTCTCTTCCAGACAAGACATTTCTTCATCCAACTCAGGGTGTCACGTTCTTTTGTTTACCTTGGGTTTTAATGTGTGTAATTAGTATTAAATTCGATCTTATTTCTGACATCTTAATTCACATTTTCAATTTAAGTGTAAATTATAATTATTATTAAATTAAAGGCCAGCTGTGGTGGTTCACACCTGTAATCCCAAAACTTTGGGGGGCCGAGGCAGGGGGGATCACTTGAGATCAGGAGTTCAAGACCAGCCTGGCCAACATGGTGAAACCCAGTCTGTACTAAAAATACAAAAATTACCAGGTGTGGTGGTGCATGCCTGTAATCCCAGCTACTCAGGAAATGAGGCGGGAGAATTGCTTGAACCCGGGAGGCGGAGGTTGCAGTGAGCCGATATTACACCACTGCACTCCAGCCTGGGCCACAGAGCAAGACTCCCTCTCAAAAATAATAATAATAATAATAATAATTAATTAAAACTTATTTCTGCCATCTTTTTATTTATTCTCTTTCTTCAGACCTTTCTACCCCCTTCTTTCCTCCTTTCAATAAGATAACATCTTCTTTTTCTGATTTAAAGGTAACATCTATTTTTATAATTATGATTGTCATATTTATGACCCATACTCTTTTTATTCTGTCCTTATTAATTTCCTAAATTTATATATATTCACATCTCCCTCCTAACACAATAAAAACTAGATTGTTTCTAATATTTATTTTGCCTTGCCTCTAGTGATTATGTTGCTGTTTCCTAGGGCTTCAGTTTTAGATTGCTGTGGATAGACTTTTACTTGTTTTCATCCTTCTACTTACCTAACATAAAAATGAGTTTTACTAAGATATTTATTTATCCTTAATGTCTGTTTTTTTTTCTTCAAAATGTGTTTTAAATGAGGGCCATTTTATAGTAAAAGTTCTGAGGTCTTTTATGTATGAAAATACTTTTATAAAGCCCTCATTTTTATGAGTCAGCTCTCTTTAGATTCATAGTTCTTTTTCTTTAGTATGTTAAAAATAATCCTAAATTTTCCTATTATGTTGAGTTTGCTGCTGAGAAGTCAGCTAATCTGATTGTTTCTTTGCAGATGATCTTTCTTGCTGACATTCTTTAAATTTTTCTGCCTTTGAATTCTTAATTCTCATTATAATATTTAAATGCAAATTGTTCCTTATCTTTCCATTTTTCCCTGATAAACTCTTCAATTTGAAGTCTTTCAAGTTTCTTTAATTCTGAAAAATGTCTATTAATTCTCCACATGTTTTCCCTCATCTTTTCACTTTTCTCTCCTTCTGGGACTCATCCAGGTATTGATATTTATTCTATTCTCTATATCTTTCAATTTTTCTATTACGTTTTCTCTTTCTTTATTCCCTCAAGGAATTCCTTAATCTGATCTTTAAACTTATTTACTCTTCTGCTGTAAACATCAAAATATTTATTCCATCTATTATGTTCTTTATATCAGCAATTATATTTTATTATAGAATATTTTTCCTATACTCTATTTTATGATTATTTCTTATTTTATTGTTAACATCTTAGATTATTGTCTTAACTATACTTATCATCCATTTATAAAATTCTTAGTCTACCTGCTCTGACAATTCTCATTTACAGGATATATAGTGACTATTTCATCTTTTTTCTTTATTTCAGCTCATAAAGGTGTAAGGGCCATATTTGTGCCAGTCTTGGGTAAGTTTGAGGAAAAAGTTAGGGTTAAGATAATGCAGACAGCCCAGGCATTGCAGGATCCCTCTCATCCAACGACATTCCTCTAAACAGTTCTTCTCATCATGGCTGTACTTCAAAGTCTTAAGATGAAGCTCCAGCCAGGCATGTTGGCTCACGCCTGTAATCCCAGCACTTTGGGAGGCTGAGGTGGGTGGATCACCTGAGCTCAGGAGTTCGAGACCAGCCTGGGCAACATGGTGAAACCCCATCTCTACTAAAATACAAAAAAAAAAAATAGTCAGGCATGGTGGTGGGCACCTGTAGTCCCAGCTATTCGGGAGGCTGAGGCAGGAGAATTGCTTGAACCCAGGAGGCAGAAGTTGCAGTGAGCCAAGATTGAGCCCCTGCACTCCAGCCTGGGTGACACAGCCAGACTCCATCTCCAAAAAAAAAAAAAAGATGAAGCCCCACTGGGAAAGGGCAGCCTCTCTAGGATTCGGTCCACCAGCCCTGAGTGCTGTGAGAGGCTAGAGGAATGAATGTCTAAGGGAGGCTGGTAGGTCCACATTTTTCCAAAGATTTCCCACTCCTACAACACTTTTGATCTGCTTACTGTAACTTCAGAACATATCTGTAAGAAACTGGGCTATTGTTACTTTTTGCCACTCTGGAGGAAATTTTTTTTTAATGAATTAAGAAAACTTTTCTACAATCTATTATGGTGTTCTCTTGCCAAAACTTTCAACCATGGTTCAACCCAGGACCATCTACCTACTTTTCCCATCCACATCAACTCAAGCCAGCCTTCAGTCTCCCTATGGTGGTTTCTCTCTCCTCTCTCTCTCTATCTCTCCCTTCCTCGTTCCCTCCCTCCATCCCTTCTCTCTCTCTATGTCTGTCTGTCTGTCTCTCTCTTCCTGGTATCTTTCCCCTTGTATCTACAGTTTGTCCCACATTGATTTTGGGGGACTACAGCAAGAAGCAGCCTCAGCCTTTCCCAGAGACCTTGCTCATACCTCCCAGGCCTGAACACCTAAAGAACCCATAGCTGCTGGACCCAGGAGGGATGGTTGAT
Organism: Hylobates moloch; assembly: GCF_009828535.3. Classification (NCBI taxonomy): domain Eukaryota; kingdom Metazoa; phylum Chordata; class Mammalia; order Primates; family Hylobatidae; genus Hylobates; species Hylobates moloch. The sequence continues at coordinate 175,836,367 of NW_026652278.1, forward strand.
CAGTTGATTGGAGTTAGGAAGGAAGCACAGTTGGAATGTGTTCTAACTGCCATATCCCTAGAATCCTTTGGTTTTTAATGTTTAGTGCAATAATTTTCGTGTAGATTGAATTTAACTAAAGCAAGTGTCATAGCTTTGTCAGGAATCTTAATCACGAAACTTTCCTTGGCTTCCAGTATCTATTTATGGTAAATGTTAACATGTATCTGACTAGGTGGCTCCTGTTGAAAGCAATTGCAAAAGTAAAGGCATAGAGAAGTATGAGTGAAGTTCTGGATTACACTTTCTTTTAAATAAGAATTCAGCATGCATTCTTTTTTCCAGAGATCTTAATTCAAGATCCATAATATTGCATCTTTCTCTTTTTTTCTAAACCACAGGGTAAATGAGCCCTAAAGTAGTCGTGGGTTCTGCATCTTCCCTGGACTCTGCTTATGTCGTCTGTCTCTTACATTCTCTAACTACACCCTCCAGCCAAAACCTTTGAATACATGTCCCCAAGCACCTGACACTCTCACTTCCATGCCTTTACAGATCCCTTCCGGTATGGAATACTCTGCACTTCCCATCTTATTCTCTTGTTCTGCCTATTCTCTGCTCGTGCTGAAGAGGCTTCTTGGTGCCTTTTCACCAAGACGAGTGGTGATGAGGCCTTCTCCTGGAAGCATGACATCACTCACCTCTCCCAGCCGACGCCATGCTGAAGTCTCCTTGCATGAGACCATCATACTCTGGTTTGGATTTTGTAATTTTTATTTGACTTTTTCTGCCACTGGAATATAGGGTCTTTGAGGTCAGGGACTCTATGTCCTAGACATTTTTACACTCAACCTTAGCCCCAGTTATCTATTAGGCAAGTAATTATTGAATGGCAGTAAATATTCCTTGGGTTTCACTGAAGTCTGCTCTAAATGCAGTTGAGTTTAATGATCAAGAGCTTGGACTCTAGCATCAAATGTGAGTTCAAATTATTTCTCCATTACCTACTAGTTGACTAACACCTACTTTCTGACTATATCAACAAATGTTACTGATAACTATTTCTAGGAAATTCATTAATAACATATCTATTATGTAGTAACTTATCAATAAAGACAAGCTGTTGTAATTTGATCAGGTCAGCTTCCTTTCATTTAAAAAAAAGGTGAAATTAATTAAATTTATCTTTGATATGCCCAAAACCACTCTCCCATCTCTCCAGTAACTTCTCTGTCTTTATGTGACTCGGGACACTTCTTTGTCAGGAGATAAAATTCTTTGATGAAGAGATTTACATAAAGGTGTAAATAAGAATGACTTAAAAAACTATCTTTGATAACACAGTCCCTGCTAATCCAAAGTAGAAACTTTAAGGCTGGAATGTCAGGCATTAACAATAAATAAACTGCTGGAAGTAATTTTGAACGGGATGGCCCATGGGAAACATCCTAGAAATCTTACTATGTAAGGAATCTACTTACTCATTTATTCACTGAGTTGAAAAATTCGCCCTGAATTCTTGCTGTGGGAAATATTTTGCTGGGTGTGTAGAAGTGTAGAGATTTATATTATTTACTTTTATCTTCAAACGTGCTCATAATCTAACAAAGCAGACAATAATATATTGTATTTATATTGTTTTACATATATTATTTCATTTACTTATAATAACTATCTTGCGATGAAGGTTAAGAATTTCATTCCCAGTGTTCAGGTTTGGGAAAGGAATTGGACTTACCCAAGGTGACACATCTAGAAAGAGGAGAAATCTATACTCACATGCAGTTCTCCTGAATATAATTATTTTTCCCCCATGACACTATGCCCATACAACCATAATCCAAATAAAATATGATAAGCATCATAAGTGCCAAAGTAGTAATACATTTAGATGAGAGTAAAATTAATGTTTGCAATTAATTAGTAATGGTTTCATACATAGGGCATTTCAGTGCGTGAGCACTGAAGAATGAACTGGATTTTGACAGGTGGAGATGGTGGAAAGGACATTCCAAACTGGAAAACTGGAGAAAAAACAAGAAGTGGACAACAGAGGTGGGAAAGAACAGATCTTTTTTTTTTTTTGAGACGGAGTCTCCCTCTGTCGCCCAGGCTGGAGTGCAGTGGCGCCATCTCGACTCACTGCAAGCTCCGCCTCCTGGGTTCACGCCATTCTCCTGCCTCAGCCTCTTGAATAGCTGGGACGACAGGTGCATGCCACCACGCCCAGTTAATTTTGTTTTTGTATTTTTAGTAGAGACGGGGTTTCACCATGTTAGCCAGGGTGGTCTCGATCTCCTGACCTCATGATCTGCCTGCCTTGGTCTCCCAAAGTGCTGAGATTACAGGCATGAGCCACCATGCCCAGCCTAGAACAGATCATATTTTAGGAAGGCCAACCACCCTGGCTGACTAGAATATGGGGTATGTGAAAGAAAGAAGTGATTTTGATAATACTTAAAATATAGATTGGAACTAGATTTTAGAGAATTGTAAGTTTTCACTCTTTTCCAAAGCCAGTAGTACTCAGCCCTGGCTAAGAGTCAGAGTCAATTTTAAAGGTTTTTTGAAATGCCCACGCCCTGGCAGCACTCCCAGAGATCCTATTCATTAGCTCTCAGGGGCATGGACATCTGCATATTTTAAGATTCCTCCATTGATCCTGCCCTGTAGGTACAGTTGAGGATCCGCCTCATTGGTGATTGAAGCGCGGTCCACTTGGCGTGTGGTCTGTAGACTGTGCTGGTTTTCAAAGGATTAGTGCCCATGAAGAGAAATTGATTAGTGAAAGGGTAAAAACTCTATAGCACTTAGATGAAGTAATTTTATATCTGTTGAGACACAGCACTTAAAAATGGCAATGTGTTTTATATGTGTTTTGTTCATTCTTGCACAATTCATCTTATTATATTTTACAAAGATATTGTTACATGAGAATTGGAAATTAAAAACAAAAACAAAACTGGGTTTTTAACACAGATAATCTAGGAAGTGTCATCACTCCAGGCCACGGTGGCATTCGTGAGTGGGAAACAATGTTTGGAAAGTGCCGTTTTAACATCAGTGTGGCTCTGGCACGTTGGATGGATGAGATGAGTGTGAAGTCTGCGTTACAACATGCTTGGATTCAGTTATGCCAATGGTAATGGAAAGAAAGAGGAAAGATTTCAGAGAAGTATGCAAAGAAAAAAAAAGAAACGAATTGTCAATAGATAGAATAAAAGAAAAGATAAAATCTAAAAATATTCTTGATGTTTCATGCCTGCATGAGTGAAAAAAAAAGTGCTACTATTTAGAAGTATGTAGATATCATTAAGAACATTTGGGGCAAGAAGTGGGGTGGAAGTGAGGGTGGAGACAGTGATTTTAGCTCTAGGCACACTCAGTTTAAGAAGTCTGAACTAAGGCCAGGCGCAGTGGCTCACGCCGGTAATCCCAGCACTTTGGGAGGCCGAGGTGGGCGGATCATGAGGTCAGGAGATCGAGACCATCCTGGCTAACACGGTGAAATCTCGTCTCTAATAAAAATACAAAAAATTAGCCGAGCGTGGTGGTGGGTGCCTGTAGTCCCAGCTACTCAGGAGGCTGAGGCAGGAGAATGGCGTGAACCCAGGAGGCAGAGCTTGCAGTGAACCAAGATCGCACCACTGTACTCCAGCCTGGAGAATAGGATGAGACTCCATCTCAAAAAAAAACCCCACAAAGTCTGAAGTAAGTCAAATGGAAATGTTTCCAAAGCCAGTGAACAGATGGGCCCTGGAACTGTGAGAGTCATAGCAGTTGGGATCATAATCGGGGTGGTATTCAGAACATATTCAAAGTGGCCAGTGGAGCCCAGCACTGACAGCCCCGAAGGCACAGTGGCCATAAATGCACGATGTGGCCAAGAGAGTGCCTACGTACTGAAGGGCAGCCCTGGCTAGAGTGTGATAACCCTGGATAAGAGTGGGCAGGGAGGGGGATCTCTGAGGGAGAGATGATAGAGAAAACAAAGAGATTGTAAAATAACTCTTAGCGAAAGTGAAGACGAGAAAGAGGGATGTTGGAAAGGTGGAAGAATGATATAAAATTGGTTTTCTTTTTTTTTTTTTTTAAGACGTAGTCTCGCTGTTGTTGCCCAGGCTGGAGTGCAAAGGTGCGATCTCAGATCACTGCAACCTCCGCTTCCCAGGTTCCAGCAATTCTCCTGCCTTAGCCTCCAGAGCAGCTGAGATTACAGGTGCCCGCCACCATGCCCAGATAAGTTTTGTGTTTTCAGTAGAGACGGGGTTTCTCCATGTTGGCCAGGCTGGTCTCAAACTCCCGACCTCAGGTGATCCACCCGACTCAGCCTCCCAAAGTGCTGGATTACAGGTGTGAGCCACCATGCCCAGCCAGTTTTCTCTTAAAATCAGGAAGAGGAGAAATTTTAAAATGAAAGAAAAAGATGACAAACATTGATGAACCATACAGAGAAATGGAAGAGAATGAGAAATAAGTAAAGACTAGATTTAGGGAGCAAAAATAAACAGGAAAGCTTGACGAAATCAGCTTTACTAAGTTTGGAAAAATTTAAGAGATAGAGCAATGAACAGCAATATTTGGTAAATGCTACCGACTTGATTGTGACGCCCTAAAACCCATATGTCAGAGCCCTCATTCCAGTGTGATGGAAGTTGGAAAAGGGACCTTTGGGAGGTAATTAGGTCATGAAGATAGAGCCCTCTTGAGAAGATGAGTGTCCTTACTGATTTAATTTTTATAGATTTAGGGGGTGAAAGTGCAGATTTCTTACAGGCATATACTGTGTACTGGTGAAGTCTGGGCACTTAGAGTACTCATCACCTGAACAGGAAACACTGTGCACAACAGTTAATTTTCAGCCCTCACCCCCCTCCCACCTTCCAGCTTTTGTAGTCTCCAATATCTAATTTTCAATTCTGTATGTTTTTGTGCACACATTGTTTAGTTCCCACTAATAAGTGAGAATGTGCAGTATTTGACTTTCTGTTTCTGAGTTATTTTACTTAGGATAATGGCCTCTAGTTCCATCCATGTTGCTGTGAGACATAATTTTATTCTTTTTTTTATTATTATTTTTGAGACGGAGTCTCACTCTGTCGCCCAGGCTGGAGTGCAGTGGTGCCATCTCGGCTCACTGCAAGCTCTGCCTCCTGGGTTCACGCCGTTCTCCTGCCTCAGCCTCCCGAGTAACTGGGACTACAGGAGCCCACCACCATGCTCAGCTATTTTTTTGTATTTTTAGTAGAGATGAGGTTTCACTGTGTTAGCCAGAATGGTCTCAATCTCCTGACCTCATGATCCACCCGCCTCAGCCTCCCAAAGTGCTGGGATTACAGGTGTGAGCCACCGCACTCAGCCGCTTTTATTCTTTTTATGTTTAAGTAGTATTACATGGAATACATATGCCACATCTTCTTTATCCAGTCATCTGTTAATGGACACTTAGTTTGATTCCATAGGTTTGCTATTGTGAATAGTGTTGTGATAAACACAGGAGTGCAGGTGTCTTTGGATGTAATGATTTCTTCCCCTTTGGGTAGATACCTGGTAGTAGGATTGCTAGATTGAATGGTAGTTCTATTTTTAGTTCTTTGAGAAATCTCCATAATGTTGTTCAGAAAGGTTGAACTAATTTACATTTCCAAAAACAGTGTGTAAGTGTTCCCTTCTTCTTGCATCCTCACCAACATCTGTTGTTTTTAGACTTTTTAATAATAGGCATTTTCACTGGTGTAAGATGGTATATTCTTGTGGTTTTAATTTGCATTTCTCTGATGATTAGTGATGTTGAGAATTTTCTTATGTTTTTCTTGACCATTTGTATGTCTTCTTTTGAAAAAATGTCTTTTCATATCTTTCCCCCACTTGTTTTTGCCTTGTTGAGTTGTCTGAATTCCTTGTAGATTCTGGATATTAGCCTTTGGTCAGATGCATAGCTCACAAATATTTTTTACCATTCTGTAGATTATCTGTTTATTGATTGTTTCTTTTGCTGTGCATAAGCAAATACAAAACACTGATGAAAGGAATCATGCATGACACAAACAATGGAAAAACATTCCATGCTCGTGGATTGAAAGAATCAATATCATTAAAATGACCATACTGCTTAAAGCAATCTACAGATTCAACACAATTCCTATCAAATTACCAGCATCATTTTTCAGAATTAGAAAAAAAAATCCTAAAATTCATATGGAACCAAAAAAGAGCCCAAATAGCCAAAGAAGTTCTAAGCAGAATGAACACAGCTGGAAGTATCACATCGTCTGACCTCAAAGTATACTACAAACTACAGAAACTAAAACAGCATGGTACTGGTATAAAAATAGACATGAAGAACAGTGAAACACAATAGAGAATCCACAAATAAAGCCATATGCATACAAATAACTGATCTTTGACAAAATCAACAAAAATATACACTGGAGAAAGGACACCCTATTCAACAAATGGTACTGGGAAAATTGGAGAGCTGTATGCAGAAGAATGGAGCTGGATCCATACCTCTCACCATATACTAAAATTAACTCAAGACAGATTAAACACCTGAATGTAAAACCAAAAACTATAAAGATCCTAGAAGAAAACCTACAAAAAGTTCTTCTGGATGTTGGCCTAGCAAAGAATTTATGACCAAGTTCTCAAACGTAAATGCAACAACAACAAAGACAAATGGGACTTAATTAGATTAATGTCTTTAAAAGACAAATAGGAGGCTGTCATCTGCAAGCCAGGATGATGTCCCTTACCAAGAACTAAATCTGCAGGCACCCAGATCATGGGGCTTCCTAGCCCCCAGAATGGTGAGAAAAATTTTCTGTTTTATAAGCCACCCAAGCTATGATATTTTGTTATGGCAGCCCAAGCAGGGAATGACACTAAAGAAGTGGAGGCAGTGAATATAAAGTCTTCTTAATGCTACCAAATAAATGAAAGAAAAGGTAAGATTGTTGTTTAAGAAGGGTGAAGAAAACAAAGGCAGTATTTGAAGAGTGACTGGCTGAAAATTATTCAGAAATGATGAAAGACATCAATTCAAAGATACTGGAATCCCAAGAAATATCAAACCAAATAAACAATATATACTTCAATCCATTTTAATGAAACTGTTGAACATCAAATACATGAGAATCTTAAAAGCAATCAGAGATAGCAGGCATGTAACTTGCTTCATAAACTGAAAACATTTTTCAATAGAAACAGGGCAAGTTGGAAAATTGTAGAATCATATTTTCAAAATGCTAAGAGAAAACTCAGAAATTCATTTCCAGCAAAAATCTTCCAATGGGAATGAAGGCAAAATAAAGACATTTTCAGACACACAGAACAGAGCTTGTCACTAAATACAATTTTCTGGCAGAAGGAAAATGATCCCAGTTAGAAAGTTGTGAATACAGAAGGGAATAAAAAATGTAAATATGTGAAAAATTTAAATGAAGATCAACTACATAAACTTGGCCCAGACTGGAGTGCAGTGGCACGATCTCAGCTCGCTGCAACCTCTGCCTCTCAGGTTCAAGTGGTTCTCCTGCCTCAGCCTCCTAAGTAGCTGGCATTACAGGCACACGCCACCACATCCAGCTATTTTTTTTTTTTTGTATTTTTAGTAGAGATGAGGTTTCACCGTGTTAGTCAGGATAATCTGGATCTCCTGACCTCGTGATCTGCCTGCCTCAGCCTCCCAAAGTGCTGGGATTACAGGTGTGAGCCACCACACCTGGCTAAAACTTTTACTTATGTCTTGTGGAGTTTAAGATACGGAAAGAAAGTGACAATAGTGTGTAAGTCACAGAACAGTAAAAGAAGTTGGAATATTTTACCGCAGTTGCAAAAAGGAGAGGGTTTGTGAGTCCAGGGCTTCTTTATTTACAAGAAACGGCAACACCGCCAAATCTGAGTCTAGGGGCCGGGAAAGCTAATGCAAAACCAGTGCCTGAAGGAAGAAAGCGTCAATGTCACCTTGAAAGTGAACAGAGGCACTGCTGTTATTAAAAAGAAAAACAAGTCAGGAGGAAGAAGAATGTATTGAGTCTTTAGCATGCTCAAGGAGGTTTCCACATATTAATATTATCTTAATTTGTTATTTATTCCTGTTATATTCTAATACTATGTATTATTATTTATGCTAATACTGTGTATTATTATCTCCTTTTTCCAAGGAGGAAACCGACTCTGTAAGGTGAGCTAACTCATGCTGAATCAAAGCTGTGTGTGTTCCACTACACCATTGCCCCTTTAGAAGTAGGCTGTGCTGGGGACCAGGAGGAGGCCATTGGATGGGTGCCAGGAAGCTCAGGGCTTCAGGCATGGCTGACCCTGTTTCTGCTGGGCCCCAGGGAAATTAAAGCCAAATGTATGAGGATGAAACACTTCTGAGGCTTTCATAAGTTATTTTCTATAATCCATTGACCATCTTGATGATCATTTTTCCTCCCAGAAAAATTCACTTACCCCTTTTCATTTCTGTGGACTGCACTGCCACGTTTTCCCCTCTAATACGATTTCACAAGTGTCCATAATCTTACCTGCTCTTTTCCTTTGGCATTTTCTCTTGGAAGCTAAGTATCTCTGTTTTTTATATTTTATAGTCACTTGCTTCATGTTTATCCTCTTTTTGTTTTCTATCTCTTTCTTTCCCCAAAGAAATAAGCCTTTGCTGCAATTCATAGGGGCTGATATTGAACCATACATCCAGGGTATTACTTTACAATGTTCATAAGCTCCCAGAAATGCACCAGAAATATGCCAACAATTAAATGACACTTTATTTTGGGCATAGGTAGGGGTTCTGGCTGCCCGAGCACAGCCTGGCAGACAGAGGCAGGACTTTAAAGGACCACTGCAAGCCTCTCTTTTTGACGGATGCAGCTCATCCAATACACCAAGAGAAGGATTGTCCAAATTAAAATCTATTTCTTATTATAACAGGAACCTATCAGGAACGATCCCCAATACTGTTCTTCCATGAAGAATAAAAAAGGTAAAAGTCATATAAAAGAGGTAAGACATGGTGAGATAGTTACAAGAATATTTTCAGAGTATAAGTTTTAGGAAATATGCTTAATTATCCAGTGTTTACCCTGAAGCTGGACTTTCCAACCAAAACTCATAATCTAATTAAGGAAGTCCATCATATCGACAGCACATAAAGCAACAAACAATTAACATTTTCCAAAAATTAAACTGATGCAGGAGCATTTTGATTTACTCTAATTATACTGTTAATGCTGTACCTAATGCAACAATGCCTTTGCATTTAAAAAATTGTCCTTTAAAGGTCTCCCTCCAAATTGTAATAGGCTTATATTTCTCCCACTCTAGCTGCCTGTAATATACGTAAAAGTGAGAATTACAAAGAATCCTCAACTCATGCATATTATAAAACATAGATGAGAGAAACCTGGCCCTGAATGCTCCCACAAGAACAGTTTGCAGCAATCACACTAAGAGTTTTAAGGATAGCACTTTGATCAATCTGCCTCGTTCATCTCTCTGTATTTGAAAGAAATGTCTTGGAAAGGGCTAAGAGCCAGCGTCCCTGAATCTCCGAATACAGGCTTATTCTTGCACCAGATAGCGCTCCTACAGCAGTGCAGAGCCTTCAGGAAGCTTTTGTTTCAGACCACAGTGCTGTGCGCTCCCCTAAAGCACATGCTGCAGCGTATGACTGAGCCTTCTGTCAGCTGATGAATTGCATCTGACTCCTGGTGTTTAAAGGGTCTGAAAACAAGCATATCATTCTGCAAAGTCTGAGATTCAAAATGAATAAATCCTATTGATTATATCAGTAGAAATTACAATCATGGGATTCTAGAAGTACAGGGAAACTGGAGGAGACTCCAGATGAGGAAGCTGACATCCAGGGAATAAATAGTTGCCCAGTCCTACACAAAGTGGGAATCAAATTGGCTTTATTGACTCCCAAACCTTTGGAATCAGAAAGATCTGGTTTCAGATTCAACTTTTGCATTTAATGTGGGAAAGTGAGTGAGTTACTTCCCTAGCCCTTTGGCTTCATGGTCTTTAAAATGGAAACAGTAATACAGACCCCTGACAACATGAAGATCAGATGAAATGACGCATGGGAAACCTTTGATGTTCCCACTGTTCTAAGCTGCAGGCCCTCTGAAGTGATCTTCTTCCTTCTCGTGTCATTTTCTGAGGTAATAAAAGGCAGATGTGAAGTAAAAATTTGTCAGATAATTAATCAAGAAGAAAAACCAGAGCAGGCAGGACCTTCAGATATTCAAAATCATAAAGTTGACATTTTATCTAAATTCCTCAAGTTGGCTTTTCATAGAAGCTATATAACCGGTGTTTCATACTGCATTTCACGTTTTTACTGAAATAAAAGGAAGATTACATCCCTAAATACAAATTTACTACCAAATCATGAGGTGAGAATAGGAGAAATAGCTTCGTGGGACATTAGCCAAGAACTGTGATAAATAAGAAGAGAGAAGAAGGCTGGGTGCTAAGTTAGACGATAAAGTTACCATGATTTTCTAGCTAATAATTATCCTACATTCCCAGATGCCTGAAGAGAGATTATGGCATGCAACACCATAAATTAATTAGATGTGCCTTGTATCACATAACCTGAATTAAGACCATAGAAAAGACAACAGAAGAACTTAAAAATAGGACCCAATATAAATATCTATTTGATTTATTAGTGCATTTATTAATTAATATATTTATTGATACTTCCTCTGTGAATAACTGTGCAAGTTTTAGAAATATAAAAATGCAGCTGGTGCAGTGGCTTACGCCTGTAATCCCAGCACTTTGGGAGGCCGAAGTGCGTGGATCATGAGGTCAAGAGATCGAGACCATCCTGGCCAACATGGTGAAACTCCATCTCTACTAAAAATACAAAAATTAGCCAGGTGTGGTGGCGGGCACCTGTAGTCCCAGCTACTCAGGAGGCTGAGGCAGGAGAATCGCTTGAACCTGGGAGGTCGAGGTTGGCTCCACTGCACTGCAGCCTGGGCAACAGAGCAAGACTCTGTCTCAAAAAACAAACAAAAACGAAATATAAAACTGAATTAAATATGATCCCAGCCATCAAAGAATGCATGATTCTAGAATAACAAAGCATAAGCTTATAGCACTGGCCTGGTTTCCTGCTGAGTCTATAGAGCCTGCTTCCAATATTATCATGCTGCTGTCAAAAGACACAAAATTAAACAATATTTTAAAGAGCAAAAAACCTCTGTGTCTCAAACGCCAACAAATACTATTTCTACAGGACATACAAGTTTTCAAATGCTTTGAGTTAGCCTTTCACAATAAATTATTTTCCAAAAAATGATTTTTAATGTGTAAAAATTTTTCTGCTGTGAGAAAAAATAAAATATTTTTAAAAATCTTAATATTTTAACACTTTACAATACTTTATATATTATTTTATATAATTGTCCTCATAGAGTATATGCAAGTTTGTGTCATGTATTATATGCCTAGTGTTATATCCTAAACATGTCCCAGTGGTAACCACTGTTTGTTTTTATGGCAGCACTGTATTAAATTTAAGTAATAATTTACTGAATCATGGCTGTATTGTTGGATATTTAGAATTTTTCTGCTTTGTGATAATAATAAACAATGTAATTGGTACAGGGCTTTAAAATGTGATTATTTTAGACTATCACTGAAGTCCCAAAATACTAGCTACCGTATTCCAAAGTTAAGTCAAGAAACCATGAAGGGCCAGGTGCAGGGCTCACGCCTGTAACCCCAGCATTTGGGAGGCCGAGGTGGGTGGATTACATGAGGTCAGGAGTTCGAGACCAGCCTGGCCAACATGGTGAAACCCCGTATCTACAAAAAATACAAAAATTAGCAGGGTGTGGTGGTGCATGCCTGTAATCTCAGCTACTCGGGAGGCCGAGGCAGGAGAATCGCTGGAACCTGGGAGGTGAAGGTTGTGAGTGAGACTGTGCCACTGCACTCCAGCCTGGGTGACACATCAAGACTCTGCCTCAAGAAAAAAGGAAAAAAGAAGGAAGGAAGGAAGGAAGGAAGGAAGGAAGGAAGGAAGGAAGGAAGGAGGAAGGAAGGAAGGAAGGAAGGAAGGAAGGAAGGAAGGAAGGAAGGGAGGGAAGGAAAAAGAAAGGGGGGAAGGAGGGAAGGAGGAAAGGAACCATGAAGGACCTGTGCAGATATTGGGGAAAGCTGTGTCAAGCCGGGTCATATCCCTGCCCCCCACGAATGCTTCCTCCTCATCTCAAGTGACGGAAGGCAATTTCCAAGAGCATGCTATGAGGTTCTGGGAATTTGGAACTTCGTGGCCTGGTCTAGCTTAGATATGAGAAATCTAAAACACAGGAGACCTTGGCTGGCAAGGAGAAGTTACTGCATTGTTGAACAAAGGATGTGTGGCAATTGTCTCAAATACTGTCTAAAACACGTCAGAAAGAGAAAGACTTCCCAGATGCCTCAAAGATTAGCAAAATTACCAGCAACCTGTTAGAAAAGAAGCCTCACCAATATTAAGAGAACTCTAAGTAAAAGATCCCTGGAAATACCGGTCTTCAAAGAACCCATGTGAGCATCCAGGAGGGATGTGTTGGCTTAAATACCTGCCAGACCAAAGGAGCGCCTGTCCCTTCTCATTCCAATCACAGTCAAGTGAAACAAGGCATGCCTCTTTTAAGTGAAATGTATGTAGTGTGTAAGGGGTCGGAGAGGGAAGCCAGAAAAGCAAAGGAGGGAAAAACAGAGGGCAAATCTTTCAGGCTTCCTCCCTCCCATCACAGGATTGAGGCTGAGGAGACAAGAAAGAATATTTTTGAATAAATATGAAGCTGTAATCACTCTACTAAAGAAACTAATTTGTAAATGATTCTTCATTGTTTTTCTAACCATAAGCATCAGTAGGACTCCTCACTATCTAAGAATGAGTTGGGGGACCACGAGATCTGAGCTCCTTGTCATGCAGGAAGATGGGAGGAATGAGTTTTACTGAATGGTTGTAACAAGAAGTCAGCAGATAGCAAGCTGCTACCTGATACTGTACCAAGAGTCTTGCTTTTCCAACGTAACAGTCAGACTATAATACAGATTACAATTTGTAATCCCAGCATTTTGGGAGGCCAAGGCAGGAGGATCCCTTGAGCCCAGCAGGTCGAGCCTGCAGTGTGCCATGATCACACTGTTGCACTCCAGCCTGGGCAACAGAGTGAGACCCTGTCCTTAAAAAGAGAGAAAAAGAAAAAAAGAAAAAAAATTATGTTGCAATTACATTTTGCATTCTTTTATTATATCCCCTTTGGATAAATCCTCAGAAGTGAGACTGCTGGGGATTTCATGCAGGTGCCATCATTTACTTAATCAAACCCTATTTGCAAACAATCTAGGAGTTTTTCCTTCATTTTTTATTACAATCAATGATGATGAAATGGATGTAATTTTATGTAATAGATTGTTCATCCTTTTGGGCTATTTACTATTTATGTATGACCCATGGGTGGAAATTGTTTTTGCTCTTGATGCATTTACAAATGGCTCCCTAAAGGGATCGTTCCCCCTTCATTACTACCAGTGGTGTGTGAACATCCGATTTACTAGAACTAGATATTATTTAAATACAAATTAACAAATATAAAATATCAATCTTTTAAATTTGAATCTCTTCTTTTACTAAAAATATTATCCCATTCACTTACCATTTATAATTTCTCCTTTATGGAGTGGTTTATATTTTTGTCAATTTATCCCAACGGGATTTTCTGATTATAGAATGCTCATGTTCTCACCCCAGGCTCTCCAGTTGCGTCTGTACCAGCAGGGAGAAAAGGAATAAAATAGGTGATAATATAATCATAAACATTTGCAGGAATCCTGCTGTCCAAGTTTCCTACTACTCTGGGCATTCACATTTTATTTATTTATTTATTTATTTATTTATTTATTTATTTATTTATTTATTTTACACAAAGTTTGGCTCTGTCACCCAGGCTGGAGTGCAGTGCCACGATCTTGGCTCACTGCAACATTTGCCTTCTGAGCTCAGGTGATCCTCCTGCATCAGTCTCCTGAGTAGTTGTAACTACTGGTGCATGCCACCATACCTGGCTAATTGCATGTGTGTGTGTGTGTGTGTGTGTGTGTGTGTGTGTGTGTGTGTGTGTGTAGAGAAGGGGTCTCACTATGTTGCCCAGGCTGGGTTCAAACTCCTGGACTCAAGCAATCCACCCACCTTGGCCTTCCAAAGTGCTGGGATTACAGGCATGAGCCATCACATTTAATTCTTAATAAAGACAACGGAAGTTTTAGGAAGAAATTCCTCTTGCGAAAGAAGCTAATTTGTTTTCTTTTGTAAGATATGTTGTAGTTATCATTATAACTTAGATCAAATGAAAAAAATAATAAGGGAATTATGCATCTTTTTGGTAAAAAAAATCTGATAAGTTTCAGCAATATTAAGGTTACTGTAAAGGCTTCTTTTCACAAAGAGTCTAAACAGGACATTGGATAGGACAGCTTCTTAACCAAAGTGAAGTAAAATGTTTCATGTCTGAGCCAGACCAGGCTACGTGGTTCCAAATTCCCAGAACCTCATAGCATGCGCTTGAAGTCGCCTTCGTCACTTGAGATGAGGAAGCATTCATGGGGGGCAGGGGTGTGATCTGGCTTCTGACAGCTTTTCCCAGTATCTGCTTCTCATCTCCAAAAGCCTCAGACCTTTGGCTCACAAGTCCTTCATGGTTTCCTTCTTTCTTCTTCTTCTTCTTCTTTTTTTTGAGTAAAAGAACACTAACTAAAACAGCAAGAAAATTTTTCTGTAGTTATCAGAAATTTCGCTGTTATGCGGATAGCTTTGTTTTTCATTATTAAACATAATTTTGTGTTTCTTCTAAAAGAAATTATATTTTGCATCTAAACGATAGCCACAACAAAATGATTAGAAAGATATTATGCACCCATATCCAAGTAGGATGAATAGTTGTTGTAGAAATCATAAAGCAGAAATACGTTATTACAATCAGGGAATTTGATTTGAATTTTAGATAATCATATATTTCTACCCAGATGAATCTTGCATTTATATCTATGTGACAGCTGCCAAACTGGCCTGGAATGGAATTTGGCTGATGTAATTTACAACAGTTCATCTATTTGGTTTAAACAAATAGCAAAGACCAGAAATACCAGAGTTGGGACATACCTGATTTACAAAGAGCAACAGAGGAATCGGTGTTTTCATTCTACTCAGATCTACCCAGGCTGTGTCACTTTAGGTTAGGACGCAGTCGTGGAGACTTTGTCTTTAACTGCTTTGGGGTTTTGGTGGTAAGAAGCCAATCACCTTAGAACTGGCTTCTGCCACTTTTTGGAGGGACACATCAGAAAAAAGGGCGAAGTACAGTTTTCTCTCCTGGGCTTTCTTTGGTTATTAAGAGCTCCCCACCCTCTCTCTAGTACTCGTGATGCTGCTTCTGTCCCTCTACTTAATCCCATGGACGCTCACATCACACTCTAGCCTGGCATCATTTTTGTGAGTCTTAGAGATAAAAATGGTACTGGAGACTTACTTAATAAAATCCACCCACTTTTCTAAATACAAACAAAACAAACTGACAAACGAATAGAACAATTACTTAGCAACCAAGGGGTGGAGGATGACCTCTTGACAAAGGGTAGGTACCAACAATATTTAATCTGCCACATACACTTAGCAGAAAACATTAGAAGCCTGCTTGTTAAATATCCCAGCAACAAGACACAAATGCTGTCTATCACTGGTACTATTCAAAACTGTATAGAAAGCCCTGCCAAAAGTATACAAGCTAAACATGAGTGATAGGATTACTGGAAACAACGAAAAAAGAAATTCTACCTAGAAAAGCCAAAAAAAAAATCAACTGACAAACTGGTAAGTCACTTTAGCCAGCTCAAAATATAAAATAAAAGCAGGACAAAATCAGTAACATCAGCACTAGCCTACTTGAAAACATAACTTAAAATGTTCAATTACACTAGCAACACACATTTCTAAATAGGAACTTACCTAATTAGAAAAGGGTGAGTCCTGTATGAAGAAAAACATAAAATTGAATTTAAGGACACAAAAGAAAGTGAAAACAGACCTACATCCTATGCCAGGTTAAGAGAGTTCCATATAATAGAAACATTTATAATTCCTAAATTAATAAATTCTGCTCAATTTTTAAAGATAAGCATGTTTTCCAAGAAACACTGCCATTCAAAGCTTCACCTGGAAGAGTGAATTTAAAAACACAGACAAAGGAATTTTTTTTTTTTTTTGAGACGGAGTTGCACACTCTCGCCCAGGCTGGAGTGCAGTGGCGCCATCTCAGCTCACTGCAACCTCTGCCCCCTGGGTTCAAACAATTCTCCTGCCTCAGCCTCCCAAGTAGCTGGGATTACAGGCACCCGCCACCATGCCCAGCTAATTTTTTGTATTTTTAGTAGAGATGGGGTTTCACCATGTTGGTCAGGCTGGTCTTGAACTCCTGACCTCATGTGATCCACCACCTCAGCCTCCCAAAGTGCTGGGATTACAGGTGTGAGCAACCACACCGGGCCGACAAAGGAATTTTTTGAAAAGAACAGGACTGTGAGGTGAAGCTAAAGAACTAGCCCTTAACAACATAAAAACACCATAAAGTTGTAATAATTCAGTTAATCTCCATTACTGTTGTAAGTGTGGATTTGGTATAAGAAAGGAAAAAAATCAATCTGTGAAACAGAATAGGAAATATAGAAACTGACCTATGTGTATAACTCATGCGCAGAATGATAAAGGTAAATCATTCAAAATTGTAGGAAAAGGATGGATAGGAAAATGCAATAAAAATAGAATTTGAAAACCTAATTATCCATTTGTGGGGTAAAAATAACTTTACAGCTCACATGTCATATATTCCAGATTGAGTAAAATCATAATATGATTGTAAAAAATAGAATAATTTTCAGAATATGGAAGGCCTTGTAAGTAATAACTGGGAAAAAACAATAAAGGGAAAGACAGACAAGTTTGGCTACATAAAATGTAAACTTTTGTATAGTAGTAATAATAATAAAATAAATATAAATAGAAGTCAAGAGACAGACTGGAAGAAACTCTTCCACTTAGAAAACATACAAAGGCAATACCACACATTGGTGAAGAAAGGATGTAGACTGCGTTTGTCTGACTGTCTGACTTTGTGCCCAGCTCTGCCACCAACTGTGACCTTGGGCAAGGTCCTTGTCATCAATTTGTTTAATATAGTTGCTGCTTTGGCATCCATTCCTAAGCCAGACATTATACATATATATATATATATATATATTTTCCCCCCCAGACGGAGCATCACTGTTGTCACCCAGGCTGGAGTAGGAGTACAATGGGGAGCTCTCGGCTCACTGCAACCTCTGTCTCCCGGATTCAGGCAATTCTCCTGCCTCAGCCTCCCGAGTAGCTGGGATTACAGGCGTGTGCCACCACACCTGACTAATTTTGGGATTCTTTTTAAGTAGAGATGGAGTTTTACCATGTTGGTCAGGCTGGTCTTGAACTCCTGACCTCAGGAGATCCACCCACTCCGGCCTCCCAAAGTGCTGGGAGTACAGGCGTGAGCCACTTTGCTCAGCCTTTAATATATTTTTTGAAGCTCAGCTGCACCCCATCACCTTTGTCCTAGTTAAACCGCCCCTCGCGTGTAAGTAGTTGTGATACAGCCTGCTTCTTCCTCATCTCACTGACCCGAAACCCAGCACACCCCACGGCTGCTGGTGGTGGTGAAGCCTCCTGGTCAGCACCAGAATCTATAACAAAGTTCCTCCCTTTGCCATGGTTTCTTTACAGTCACCCATCCACAGGTGCACAGGGAAGGCCTAGGGGAAAACACCCATGGACCCTAATAAAGGCACAGCCCCCAAGTCCTCCCTCTCTCAGTCAGCCACAGCTTCTGCTTGAGCATGTGTCCCTGACAGTCCTGACTGCCCCCCTCTTCCTGCTGGCCCCATAAGGTCTGCTGCCCTCCCGCCGCAGGGTCTGTGAGTAATAAAACTGCTCTGTTCTGCTTTTCGCTGTGCTGCCTCCACTGTGTCTCACCTGGCCGACCCACCTGAACCCAGCTTCTTTCTCCATCAAGACCTCCTAGAGATCGGCCATCCTGGTGGGAATAAACTGCACACAGGTCAGGCAAGAGCCACAGAGTGTCTGCCAGTATCAACAAGCTTCTTGTGGAAGGGAGGCCTGGTCACAGGATGGACATTTAGGCAATAGGCTGTCTGCCAGAATGAAGTCGTTAGCAAAAGGCACACTGTCAACATCCGTGACCAAATGCCCAGGAATCTCATCAGGGCAGGGCTAAAGTTTATAGCCACTCTGCTGAGAGAGACCTCCAGATGAAATCAGAAAGCTACACACACACAGACCCCAGTCTTTCAGCTCTCTGTGTCTCAATTCCCTTATTTGTAAAATGGGAACATATGTGCCGGCTCACTGTACTGAAAGAATGAAATGCAGTCATCTATACAAAGTGCTTAGAGCAGTACCAGGACTCAATTACCATTGGGTGTTATTATTAGTATTATGTACAACAAAAAACACCTAGAATATTTGACTATGTGAAAAACTCCTAAAATTAGTTTTAGAAGTATAAACAATACAATTTACAAATGAGCAAAAGATAAAGACAGGCAACTCACAAAAGAAACAAGAATAGCCAATGAATAGAAACCAAAAAAACAAAAATTCTCAACCACAATGATAATCAAAGAAATGCAAATTAAAATATCAGTAGGATGCCAACCTGCACGCATCAGGTTAGAAAACGTATGGGATAACTATGGCGATGGACAGGACAACACCACAGTCAGACGGCCTGTTGACAGACAGGCAGTCATTCCTACCAGTGTTGGTGAATATAAACCCGTGCATTCTTTCGGGGGGTAAATTTGGTAGAATATTATAAAATGGAAAATGTAAACACTCTTTGATCTAACAGCTCCAATCCTTGAGTCTGCACTAGAGAAATACTCTAAACAGGTATTGTTCATCCCTGAGGAGGTAGGACAGCCTCTAAATGCCCATCAATACTGTAAGATAAATAGTAGTTCATGGTTCAATGCAACGAGGCATATCTGCACATATTGCCAAGGAATTTTCAGTCATACTGTTGTTATTTTTTAAACTGAAGAACAATACATAAAAACTGGTCCCATATATATTTTAAAGCCCACAATAAAAAATAGTATAGAATATAGAATTTACTATACTATATAAACATATATAGTATATAAAACATATTTATAGAACATATGTAAAATCATATGTATCATATGCAAATGAAGAACAACAGTGATCAATTCTAAGGGGCAGGCACATGGGTAGGGGATTGGAGGAACAGAGATTTATCAAGGTTGAATTTTGTTTGCTGTGTATTGACTGAATTATTTACAATAAGAATGCATTCACTTACTGATTGTGAAATTTTAAAATTAAAAAAAAAAGACCGGACATATAGGTAATATTCAGTAAATAATTGCTGTTATTGCAGATGTGAATGTAATTATTAATGTTGAAATTATGTATTAGTCTCTTGCTCTTTTTTTTTTTGAGATGGAGTTTCGCTCTTGTTGCCCAGGTTGGAGTGCAATGGTGTGATCTTGGCTCACTGCAACCCTCCCCTTTCGAGTTTCAGCGATTCTCTTGCCTCAGCCTCCCAAGTAGCTGAGATTACAGGTGCACACCACCACTTCCAGCTAATTTTTGTATTTTTAGTAGAGACAGGGTTTCACCATGTTGGTCAGGCTGGTCTCGAACTCCTGACCTCACGTGATTCACCTGTCTCGACCTCCCAAAATGCTGAGATTACAGGCATGAACCACCACGTCCAGCTGTCTCTTGCTCTTAAGGCACCAAGAGTCTGCTTTTCTGACAACCAGAATGCCACCGTACTGTTATTTTTTAGCTGAAGTCTTCAAACCAGTTTCATACAACCAAAGCAAAGAGGAAGCCTGCAGAGTTTCATAAAGTGACCAGGAACAGCTGTCTGGATCGATTCAAAATGAAAGAAAAGCTCGAACTTCCACTGCAGCCAATCTTGTACTGCACTTTACTTCGGCAGACCTGGCCCAAGCAGCACAGAGCCTGGCATTTGCAAAGGGGAGTATACTTTCAGACATAAAGGGAAAGAAGAGAATTAGCATTTTAAGGGTTGTGTCTTTTTTGCTTTATTTATTCATGCTTTATTTTCATCTTTTTAAATAAATCATATTAATATGCTATATCTGTGTAGCAGACAGAAATGTGATTTATTTGAGAAAGGCAAAAATAAATTGCCATTGGTTTTTAATTTTGATTGTTAAAAAGATGATACAGTTAATGCCGATTTAAAACGCCTGCAAACAAGCTCTGCAGAATTCAAATTATTTATAGATAAAACGTTAAATATTTCTATAACAAGCTTATATCACAGAAACATCAGTAACTTTGGGTCTGCCTTGCAGCTTGTGTCACAGAAACCTTTTTTTGGTGTGTCCTGCAGTAATTAGATATAAGGTCAACAGTCTCATGTATTATACTTAATGCGATGGTTGTGTCCAATTCATCTCTTTATCACCTAATGATAATTCTTATTAATGTAAGTTATTTGGAATAGATGGAGTCAGGCCAATCACAAAATCCCTTGACTGTAGTTTTGAAATACGCTCAACATCATAATGATGGAAAGTCATATTTGGAAACTCCGAGGGTATCTTCAACTTGGAAGTTAACTTCTTTAAGTAAATTAGGATTGTCCTTGGCAGATGGTGAAGGACCTCACTAAATGAAATGCATAATTAGTTTTACACTGACATAAATATATCTCCTTATGCCTGTATTCGTTCATTTTAAAAATGAGATTCGATTAGATGACCTAATCTTATCTTTTAGTTACAAAAGAATGTATATACACATATATGTTCTTCTATAGATATCATACCATATAAAATTAGAACAATTGTAAATTATTTGTAAAGAAGAAAATAAAATATAGTTCTAACTCTGATGAGATTCCAGAACAGATCGTCAACGATGTGATCCATTAGTACTTGGCAAATGAAAATAAAATGATAGTAAATGTAATAATAGTGATTAGCATGGGTTGCATGAGAAATTTTATCAAACAATACTAATCAGTAAATATGACATGCCTTCGAGCTGTTATCAAGATACTTTTTATAAGAAGATTGAAAAGTTTCAATAACAAGGTCTTCTTGTGGCTTGTAGAATAAAAAGGATTGATTATTCGTTCATTGTCAAGCTGAAAGAGGATATCTGTTTTCTTCTGAAGTTTTTGTCCATGGCCCCGACCCAGTACACACCTTGTTTAGATCAGTAACTTGAAGATATAGAGAGCATCAAGTTTACAAATCATTTAAATCAAAGAGGCATGGCTAACTGTACATCTAGTAGCAAAAATATGATTCCAAAAGTTTAATAGGCTGAAAACATGAGATTAAAACAGCAAGATGGGAGCTGGAGGCAGTGGCACACACCCGTAGTTTCAGCTACTCTGGAGGCTGAGGCTGGAGGACAGCTTGAGGCCAGGAGGTGGAGACTGCAGGGAGCTACGATTGTGCCTGTGAATAGCCACAGCACCCCAGCGTGGATAACAACGGGTGACCCTGTCTCTAACAAAAGAAAAGGCAAAAACTGAGCAAGATGAAATGTAGAAAGGATAAAATAAACGGAAAACCCGAATTACCGATACTCTCGGTGAATAAGACATAGAAGTTTATTTGTTCACAGCGAGCTCAATATGAGCCAGTGCTGTGATCGGCTGTGTTTCTTGAAAATGACTGCAGTTTAAACTAAACTATTAGTGTTCAATACACACAAAAATATAGTGGCACTTGGTTAGTCTATGTCTAGAAATCCATGTTTAGTTCTGGTTACCATATTTAAAATATTTGGTTACCTTTTTAGTTCTGGTTACTATATTTAAAAGCAGATTACAGACATGCGTAGACAAAAGGCAGTTTTAAATATGGTAATGATATTGGGAAGTGTGTAATAGGAAGCCGAATGTTTTTAGCCTAGAAATGTAAGGTGTATGCATCTGTGTCTGGGCGCACACTTTCAGAGAGGGTGACTATTACGATGATTGGGAGAGGAAATAAAGGGATGCCATGACGATGCAGTATTTACAGGACTATGTCTTAGAAAACGCATTTGTCTTACATTTATCTTTTTACTCTGCCTTATATTTTTAATAGATGTTTAAAAAGAAAATCAAAATTATTCTTCAGTCACCATTTTTGAAAAGACAAAAGTAGCAAAAAGAGAGATACCAGCTCATGCAAAATAAATAAACAAAAGTGTTCCTGTTTCTCCACGCGGACCCATCTTTATGTATTCGGTGTCAAATATACTGGCAGGCAGACGGCAGACGTTGCACATGTACTGGCCAAACGAATGAATAATAAATCACTATGAAGTGAATGGCTTGTGAGATCCTAGCCGCTAGAAAAGCACCAGGCAGGCCTGGAGGATGACCACCTATGAGGGACCTCGGAGAAAGAACTGCTGGAAGAAGCCCACGGGTCTAGATAACTTCCAAGATACATTTAGACATAATATTATTTAAGAGAGCAAGTAAGAGCAAATTTTCTCCCCTAGTTCTGATTATCATTGTAGTTTAAGCATTAGAACTTGTTCAAAGAAGCTTGGAAAACAAGCCGTCTTGTCTGTTAAGAGGAGAGTAAGTGATATAACAATGTAAATGCTCATCATCACTGGCCATCAGAGAAATGCAAATCAAAACCACAGTGAGATACCATCTCACACCAGTTAGAATGGCCATCATTAAAAAATCAGGAAACAACAGGTGCTGGAGAGGATGTGGAGAAATAGGAACACTTTTACACTGTTGGTGGGACTGTAAACTAGTTCAACCATTGTGGAAGTCAGTGTGGCGATTCCTCAGGGATCTAGAACTAGAAATACCATTTGACCCAGCCATCCCATTACTGGGTATATACCCAAAGGAGTATAAATCATGCTGCTATAAAGACACATGCACACGTATGTTTATTGCGGCACTATTCACAATAGCAAAGTCTTGGAACCAACCCAAATGTCCAACAACAATAGACTGGATTAAGAAAATGTGGCACATATACACCATGGAATACTATGCAGCCATAAAAAATGATGAGTTCGTGTCCTTTGTAGGGACATGGATGAAACTGGAAAACATCATTCTCAGTAAACTATCGCAAGGACAAAAAACCAAACACCGCATGTTCTCACTCATAGGTGGGAATTGAACAATGAGAACTTATGGACACAGGAAGGGGAACATCACATTCCGGGTACTGTTGTGGGGTGGGGGGTGGGGGGGGGCGGGGACAGCATTAGGAGATATACCTAATGCTAAATGACGAGCTAATGGGTGCAGGAAATCAACATGGCACATGGATACATATGTAACAAACCTGCACATTGTGCACATGTACCCTAAAACCCTAAAGTATAATAAATAAATAAATAAATAAATAAATAAAAAAGACAACAACAACAACAAAAAAAAGATTTCCGATAAGTTAAAGCTTGGTAAAACATTTCCACATATGTAAATGATTATGCCAATTTAATTTTGTTTCCAAAATTGGAATATCCCTTAGAATAGAAATAAAATGTTTAATCTGAATGGTAATACACTCATCTCCTTTTGTCGTGAACTACTGAGTCCTTTCTACAGTTTTGGCCATACACATGAAAATTAAATTACAATATTTTAAAATCGTATTTGTATATTCCATTTGGGATCCTAACTTACCTAAGCAGCTCGAATACATTTTAAATTAAAATCAAGTTTGGATTTTTTTCCCAGAGAAGTGACTATTGCAAGTAAGTAGCTACTTCTATTTCATATTTGTTTATGTTTTTATTCTAAATATTTTAATACTATAACTTAAATAGTCTATTGGTTTTACTTTTCTTAATATGATGAGACAATATTTTTATAAAGTATTTAAAGTAAACAAAGTGTATTACAGTTATTGTTAGATAAACGTGATAGACTTGGATAAACTAAGGCATGAGCCATATCTGCGGTTCATGGATATTGAAATAATTTATTCTTTAAAGGCACATTATTGAGATGTCACACATATTTGGAAACACAAAGGGTAATAACTTTAGTTTCTATCAATAATAAAAGTCAGATAACCTGAGGAATCTCTCGAAGAGCATAGCAATGTAAAAAAAAAAAAAAGGAGGCTAAAATAACACACATACATTTTAACAGTGTTTGTCTTTCACTGGTGGGACTATGAATAATTTTTTCCCCATTCTCTACATTTTTACAATTAACATTATTTTAACAAGAAATAAAAATGGCGTGTTACTTTCTTTGAATAAAAGTTTGTTAAATGTTAAGAGTAAAATAATGGCACTACACTATTTCAAAAGCAAAATATTAATTTCACATTAGTATAAAATTCTTATTAAGTCTGAGTCTCTGTGTCATACTAATAAAAAGTTCTCCAGTTATGTATCTTAAGGGTACCTGGGCAGAGCAACCCTCAGCATCACTAGGAAATGAATCCTTTCATGGAACTAAATTCTCCAAATCAGGGAAGTCACTTTCTTAAGCAATAAAATATTTAGAAAATTAAACTTATTTATAAAGTCTGTTTTTCTACTAAGTCATTAAGCTCCTTTATTGCTTTCTTGATGTGGCTATTTTTCAGCCTTCTCTTAATGATTCAGAGATATTCCTGTGATTGTTAAATACTTCACAGTGAAATACACGGCACCTGTTAGGGTGTAGCAGGCATTAGTGACTAGCAAAGCTTTGGTTTTGAGTTACAGTGTTTGTTCTTTATAGAATTTCTGTATTTTCCCCTGTAGCCTTCTTGTTAGATATTACTGCTGTTACTGTATCTTTCTTTAACCACCTCTTCTTTCCTCGCCTTCTAGCTTCTGGCTTTTAATAAATGTGCTATGGTAAAAAAAAAAAAAAAAAAGTTAATATTGCTTACAGCTATATGTAATAATATTCAGTAATTTTCTCAACAACAAATATCTTCTATGGCCAGGAATACCATAAGGCCATTAAGTTGCTGTGAGATGGGAGCAGAGTGCACCTGCAGGTGTCTGAAGGAGGACAGCGGAATGAGAACGCACTCAGAGTGTTCACGCAGCCCCTCATTCCCTCATTTTTAGGCCAGGAAATGGTTCATCTGGCTTATGTTTTAAATATCGTTATGATTGATCTATGCTAAATAGATTTTAGAGAAACGAGTGGTAGAAGTGAAATCAGGATAGAAATGACAGAGGCTTGGGCTAGGGTAGCAGTGGTGGATATGATGAGAAGCAGTATAATACAATTTATGTTTTGAAAATATTAATACATAAAATCTTGTCAACTTTTTAAGGGGCTGAATATGGGAAAATGGGTTATAGATATGGGTAATGGCAAGAGCCACTGACAAGTTTACAAGTGACAAGATGTGCTAAAGGTTTAGGTACGGGCTAAAACACAGAAAGAAATTAAATAAAGGACACCTCCCAGGTTTTGGCCTGAGCAACTGCCTGAATGGTGATGCCACTTACTGAGGGGCCCAGTAAGAAAAGCAAACTTGGCTGGGGAAGAACGAGAAAGGAAATCGAGAGTTCAGATCTGACATGTTAAATGTGAGATGCCTGGTAGCCACACAAGTGAGGAAACAGAGAGTTCAGATCCGACATGTTAAATGTGAGATGCAGCCATACAAGTGGCCGTGATGACACCATTCTGTAGTTAAAGTGAACATTCTGGCTAGAGATATCCATTTGGGAATTTTCACATTAGATACAGAATCAAAATTGATGCAATTAGATATTATCAACCAGAGAGCAAGTAACGATAGAGAAAAACAAAATATAAGGGAAACAATAACTTGGGCAGTCCAATATTTAGATGTCATAAAGACGAGGAAGATCCATCAACGTAGATGGAGAAGACGCTAATGGGATAGAGGGAAAAAGTAACCCAATAGTACGTGGGGTCCTGGAAGCCAAATAAAGGAGGAAAAGCAGATGGACTGTGTGATATGCTATTGAGAGACTGAGCAGGTCACCACTGCTTTGAGTTCCAGAATCTGAGTCTAGAGGGTCGCACATAAGACTTAATATTTAACGTATGTAATATTAGTTACATGTCTTTTCCACCTCCTAAATTTCTCCCAAGCCCACCCTTCTTTCCGTTTTCCTACCTTTACAATAAATGGCCCTTATTAACCCATTCACTCATATTGAGTCCATTATAAAAACACAATAGTCCTAAACTCTGAAATATATTTCAAATCTACTCACTTCTCTCCATCTCTACTGCCAACCTCCTTGTGCAAACCATGTCTTTTTTTTCGAGAACTATTGTAACTGCTTTTTAACTAATTCCTCATCATCCCTTCTTTCCACTCTTGGCTTTTATAATCTAACATGTGGAGCTCTCGAAGTTTGCTGCTGTGGTTAAAGAAGAAGTAGTAGAGAAAAACAGAAAACAAAGCTGATTCTAAGGTTTTGGTCTGAGAACTCCATGAATGGCAATGCCATTTATTAAAACAGGGAGCTCTAAGGAAGGTGAGTTTGATGAGGGATTGAGAAACGTGGAAATCATGTATCTTATTATGTCATTTCCATCTCTTTATTTTTTTTGAGACAGAGTCTTGCTCTGTCCCCCAGGCTGGAGTGCAGTGGCGCAATCTTGGCTCACTGCAAGCTCCACCTCCCGGATTCACCCCATTCTCCTGCCTCAGCCTCCCAAGTAGCTGGGACTACAGGCCCCCACCACCACACCCAGCTAATTTTATGTATTTTTAGTAGAGACGGGGTTTCACCATGTTAGCCAGGATGGTCTCGAACTCCTGACCTCGTGATCCACCCACCTTGGCCTCCCAAAGTGCTGGGATTACAGGTATGAGCCACCGCACCTGGCCTATCATTTCCATCTCTTTAAACTATTGAGAGGTGACAGTGTGCTGATAGCCCTCGCAGCCCTTGCTCGCCCTTGGCACCTCCTCAGCCTTGGCACCCACTCTGGCCGCACTCGAGGAGCCCTTCAGCCCACTGCTGCACTGTGGGAGCCTCTTCCTGGGATGGCTGAGGCCAGAGCCAGCTCCCTCAGCCTGTGGGGTGGTGTGGAGGGAGAGGCACAGGCAGAAACCAGGGCTTCGCAAGGCACTTGCGGGCCAGCTAGAGTTCCGGGTGGGCGTGGGCTTGGCTGGCCCCTCTGGCTCCGGGCAGTGAGGGGCTTAGCACCCAGGCCAGCAGCTGCAGAGGGTGCGCCGCGACCCCCAGCAGTGCCGGCCCACCGGTGCTGCACTCGATTTCTGGCCGGGCCTTAGCTGCCTCCCCGCGGGGCAGGGCTCGGGACCTGCAGCCCCCCATGCCTGAGCCTCCTCCCCACCCCACCATGGGCTCCTGCGCAGCCCGCACCTCCCCAACGAGTGCCACGCCCTGCTCCACGGCACCCCGGTCCCATCGACCGCCCAAGGGCTGAGAAGTGCAGGCGCAGAGTGGGGGACTGGCAGGCAGCTCCACCTGTGGCCCCAGTGCGGGATCCACCGGGTGAAGCCAGCTGGGCTCCTGAGTCTAGTGGGGACTTGGAGAACCTTTATGTCTAGCTAAGGGATTGTAAATACACCAATCAGCACTCTGTATCTAGCTCAAGGTTTGTAAACACACCAATCAGCACCCTGTGTCTAGCTCAGGGTTTGTGGATGCACCAATCGGCACTCTGTATCTGGCTAATGTGGTGGGGACTTGGAGAATCTTTATGTCTAGCTAAGGGATTGTGAATACACCAATCGGCACCCTGTATCTAGCTCAAGGTTTGTACATGCACCAATCAGCACTCTGTGTCTAGCTCAGGCTTTGTAAATATACCAATCAGCACTCTGTATCTAGCTAATCTAGTGGGGAGGTGGAGAACTTTTGTGTCTAGCTCAGGGATTGTAAACGCACCAATCAGCACCCTGTCAAAATGGACCAATCAGCTCTCTGTAAAACAGACCACTTGGCTCTCTGTAAAACAGACCAATCAGCAGGATGTGGGTGGGGCCAGATAAGAGAATAAAAGCAGGCTGCCCGAGCCAGCGGTGGCAACCAGCTCGGATCGTCTCCTACGCTGTGGAAGGTTTGTTCTTTCGCTCTTTGCAATAAATCTTGCTACTGCTCACTCTTTGGTTCCGCAGTGGCTTTATGAGCTATAACATTCAGGGCGAAGGTCTGCAGCTTCACTTTTGAAGCCATCGAGACCACGAACCCACCGGGAGGAATGAACAACTCCAGACGCGCCACCTTAAGAGCTGTAACACTCACCGGGAAGGTCTGCAGCTTCACTCCTGAGCCAGCGAGACCACGAACCCACCAGAAGGAAGAAACTCTGAACACATCCAAACATCAGAAGGAACAAACTCCGGACATGCCACCTTTAAGAACTGTAACACTCACTGCAAGGGTCTACGGCTTCATTCTTGAAGTCAGTGAGACCAAGAACCCACCAATTCCGGACACACTATCAGTTCTAATCTCTATTCACAATAGCATAAAAAGAATAAAATATGAGGGATATTTTAACAAAAGTAGTGCAGAGCTTGCACACTGAAAACCATAAAACATCGCTATGAAAAATCAGAGAAGATCTAAGTGAATAGAGAGATAATCCATATTTATGGATTCAAAGACTGAGTGTTGTTAAGATGGCAAATTCTTACCAAATTGATCTATAGATTCAACACAATCCCTATCAAGAATTCAGCAGGCTTTTCTCATTTAAAATGTTTGCAGAAATTAACAAGGTGGTGCTAACATTTATATATAAACACAAAGGAGTCAAATTAGCCCAATAATTTTGAAAAATAAAAATGAATTTAGACTACTTATACTTCCTGAATTCGAAATTTCTGTAAAAATACAATAATCAAGACAGTGTGGTACTGATGTAAGCATGGAAATATAGATCAATAAAGTAGAGTCAGGAATCCAAAATAACCCCTTACGTATAAAATCAACTAATTCTGACAAAGCTGTCAAGGTACTTCAGTAGGGAAAGGATAGTGTTTTCTACAAATGTGTTGGAACCACTGGATAAGTTCATGCAAAAAGAGGAATTTAGGCTGGGCACAGTGGCTCATGCCTGTAATCCTAGCACTTTGAGAGGATTACTTGAGCCCAGGAGGTCAAGACCAGCCTGGGCAACATGGCAAGACCTCATCTCTATTAAAAATACAAAAATTGGCTGGGCGCAGTGGCTCATGCCTGTAATCCCAGCACTTTGGGAGGCCGAGGTGGGCAGATCACGAGGTAAGGAATTCTGGACCAGCCTGACCAACATGGTGAAACCCCGTCTCTACTAAAAATACACAAAGTAGCTGGGCACAGTGGCAGGTGCCTGTAATCCCAGCTACTCAGGAGAGTGGCAGGAGAATCGCTTGAACCCAGGAGGCAGAAGTTGCAGTGAGCCAAGATCGCACCTGTGCACACCAACCTGGGCGACAGAGTGAGACTCCGTCCTCCCCACCAAAAAAAAAAAAAATTAGCCAGGCATGGTGGCATGCGCTTATAGTCCCAGCTACTTGGAAGGCTGAGGTGGGAGGATTGCTTGAGCCCAAATGGCAGAGGATGCAGTGAGCCAAGATTCTGCCACTGCACACTAGCCTCGGAGACACAGTGAGACTCTGTCTCAAAAAAAAAAAAAAAAAAGAGAGAAATTTACACACTTTACTCATATAATACACAAAAACTAACTTTAGATAGATCATAGACTTAAACGTTAGAGTTAATATAAAACATCCAGAACAAAAACATAGAAGTAATTTTTTGTGAACTTGTGTTAGAGAAGAGTTCTTAGACATGACACTGAAAGCTCAATTCATGAGTAAACAAAAAAAGATAAATTGTTCTTCATCAAAATTAAAAACTTCATCATCCAAAGTATCCCATTAGGAAATGAAAAGACAAGCTACACACTGGAAAACATATTTGCAAATCATATATTTGACAAAGGACTTGTACCCAGACTATATAAAAGACTCCTACAGCTCTATTAGAAGACAACTCAATTAAAAACTGAGCATAATATTTGAATAGATATTCACTTAAAAAGATATATCAATGGCTAATAAACATATGAAAATATTCTCCATGTCATTAATCAGGGAAATTCAAGTTAAAACATGCATGAGAAACTATTTCACAATCAGTAAAATGGTAATATCCAAAAAAGAAAAGGTAATAATAATACACCCCTTACCATATGAATCAGCAGTTCTACTCACAGGAGTCTAC
Organism: Hylobates moloch; assembly: GCF_009828535.3. Taxonomy (NCBI): domain Eukaryota; kingdom Metazoa; phylum Chordata; class Mammalia; order Primates; family Hylobatidae; genus Hylobates; species Hylobates moloch. The sequence goes on from NW_026652278.1 coordinate 175,866,635, forward strand.
TCAGGAGAAACAACACACATAGCCACACGAGGGCTTGTATGTAAGTGTTCATACCAGTAAGAAAAGGCAAATCTTATAGGGGCACAAAGTAGATTAAATTAGTGGTTGCCTAGGGCTGGGGAAAGAGTGTGGATTAATAAAAATGGACACGGCCGGGCGCGGTGGCTCACGCCTGTAATCCCAGCACTTTGGGAGGCCGAGGTGGGCGGATCACGAGGTCAGGAGATCAAGACCATCCTGGCTAACACAGTGAAACCCTGTCTCTACTAAAAATACAAAAAATTAGCTGGGCGAGGTGGCGGGTGCCTGTAGTCCCAGCTACCAGGGAGGCTGAGGCAGGAGAATGGCATGAACCCACGAAGTGGAGCCTGCAGTGAGCCGAGATGGCGCCACTGCACTCCAGCCTGGGTGAAAGAGCTAGACTCCATCTCAAAAAAAAAAAAATGGACACAAGAGATCTTTTGCGAGTGAAAGAAATGTTCTAAAACTGAATTGCATTAATAGTAGCATAAGTCTATAAGTTTATACACATTGATTTGTACACTAAATCTCAGAGAATTTTATGGTGTGAAATTAGAACTGAATAGTATTGTTAAAAAACGTGACATTCTTTCTGCACAAATAAAGTCAATTAATCCTTGATAAAGGAGAAAGGCAATTCAATAGAGAGAAAAAATAGTATTTTCAACAAATGGTGCTGGAATAATTGGACATGCCTATGCAGATATAAAAAATAAATATACTGAACTTATAGTTTTCACGAAAACTGACTCAAAACAGATCTTCAACCTAAATATAAACCAAAATATTATAAAACTTCTGGAATAAAAAAGAGGAGAAAAATGAATGTGACTTTGAGCTTGGCAATGGATTTTTAGATATAACACCAAAAGACAGTCAGTGAAATAATAAAAATAACGTCAGTTTTATTAAAATTTAAAAGTTCTCCACAAAAGACACTATCAAGAGAATAAAAAGACAAGCCACAGAATAGGAGAAAATATTTGCAAAACAGTTATAGAGAGAGGACTTATATTCAAAATCTACAAAGAACTCTAAGAAACTCTTAAAACTCAACAGCAAGAAAACAACGCAATTCAAAAGTGGGCAAAAGAACTGGAAAAAGACCAGGCTGTCAAAGATACAGAGCCAGCAAAGGAGCATGTGAGAAGATGCTCAGTGTCGCACGTCATCAGGGAAATGTGATTCAGAACAGCACGCTGACACCATTATACACTCAATAGAATGGTTAAAATCAAAGAAACTCACATTACCAAATTCTTATGAGGATACAGACCAATAGGAACATTCATTTTTGGTGGGAATGAAAATAGTATAGCAGCTTTAGAAGACAACTTGGCAAACTCTTACAAAACTAAACATAATCTTACCATACAATCCAGTAATCTCATCCATATTTGATTTGAAAACTTATATCTACACAAAAACATATATGAATGTTTAGGCAGCTTTATATATAATTGCCAAAATTGAAAGGAACCAAGAAGTCCTTCTACAGGTGAACGCATAAGCTAGCAGATCCATATAATGGAATATTATTCAGTGGTTTAAAAAAAGTGCAATCAAGCCAGAAAGACAAGGAGGAAACTTAAATGCATGTTGGTAAGTGGAAGAAAGCCAGTGTGAAATGCTACATATGATATGATCCAATTATATGACTTGTAAAAGGAAAACCTGCCATCTATGAAAACACAAAGCCTGATTGCTAGGAAGGGAAGTCAGAGGGGATCAAGCACGGGGCTTGGGGCGATGGTGAAATCGTCCCGTGTGATGCTGTAATGGTGGATGCATGACATTATGCATATCTTAAAACTCATCAAACTTTATAGCATCAAGAGTGAGCCTTAATGTATGCACAATTTAAAAAATAGGAGGCTGGGAATTCCAGAAAGATATGCAGAATATGACAAAGGAATGTAACTGTATCATAAATATATCAAATTACCTCACTGAATAGGGTCAGGAGAAAGGGGCTGACCTAAATAGCTTTGGAATTGAGCAAAGTTTATAAAAATTAAAGAACAGGAACTGCACGTAAGCACTGTACTGTAGTTGGCAAAGTTGTCTCCCATGGGAATACAGCTTCACGATTCTTAGCCCTCCCCTTACTTCTCTGTAAATTCTCACCATGGGAATACAGCTTCACGATTCTTAGCCCTCCCCTTACTTCTCTGTAAATTCTCAGTCTAACTGTAAGAACCTGGCTTCTCTCACCCACCATCGTTTATGTAGCTGTTCAGTGATGTGACACCATTATACAACTATTCGAATGGCTGAAATATAAGCAACTCACATGACCAATGCTTATGAGGATACAGAGCAAAAGGAGCTCTCATTCATTTCTGGTGGGAAAAAAAAAAAAGATACAGCCACTTTAGAGTTTGGCAAACTCATACAAAGCTAAACATGAATAGGTATATAAATGAAGGTGGGTTGGAAAAGCCAGGTTATTTTTTGGTTAGAATTTACAGATAAGAGAAGGAGGCTAGAATGATGCCTTTATTAGCATATTTGGAGACATCAGTATAAACTCACGTTTAGCTTAATATAGATACAGATGGCCACCTATGGAAATATTTATAGATATATGTATATACATGGGTTAGGATACACACGTCTATTTCTTTGCTCTATCAGCCGAGAAGACCTAAAAGAAATGGCACCCTCGTGTCAATGAACACACCTAGATATTGCACCGACTATATCCTCCACTAAAACAAACCAAGTCTTCCTGTAGAGAGGGCTGATGCTAACACCGCGGCCAGGTGTACACAGGATGAGCCTGCAGCATCCAGTAGCCACAGAAAGCAGGGCATGCACCCTCCTCCCCACAGAAAACCTCACATCGTGAGGGTGTGTCAAAGGGGCACAAAGCCAACTGCAAGTGCTCCCAATGGCCAAAGCTGGAACGATTTGAGCCACAAAATAAGTTGTGCTGGATTATAATCCAAACTATAAAAGAAATATCCACAGCCTGGCGCAGTGGCTCATGCCTGTAATCCCACCACTTTGGAAGGCCAAGGTGGGTGGATCACAAGGTCAGGAAATTGAGACCATCCTGGCCAACATGGTGAAACCTCATTTCTACTAAAATACAAAAATTAGCTGGGCGTGGCAGCGGGCGCCTGTAATCCCAGCTACTCAGGAGGCTGAGGCAGGAGAATCACTTGGACCAGAGAGACAGAAGTTGCAGTGAGCCCAGATAGCGCCAATGCACTGCAGGCTGGCGACAGAGCAAGACCCTGTCTCAAAAAAAAAAAGAAAAAAAAATCCACGAGTCTACACTGATACAAAGAAATGATTGAATAAATTAATAAATCGGGGAGTCAAATCAAATCCCTGCCAAATCATTTCTAATAACTTATGTCACTGTTTTGCCTTTAAGGAAGCTACTCTGGCCTTAAGGGATTGGAGCGTAACTCCTAATCCCTAAGTGTGAGCTACACACACAGACTCCCTTCCAAGGGGTAGATTCTGGAAAGAGCAGGGCGAGGCAGCGGAGGAGCAACTTTACAGTGGAGAAAACACTACCTCAGCCAGGTGATTCAAGTCGAAGTCAGAACCAACAGTCACAAATCATGTTGACAGTGCTTGCCCACGATATGATGCAATGAAAATGGCACCTTAGCTTTGTGATTTTCCGCTGCAAAAGACACAAACCCAGTCTAATCATGAGGGAAAAAAAGTCAGAAAATTTCCAACAGAGGGCAACCTACGAAAGAGGGCTTCTCAAAATTGTTGGGGTCGTCAAAAACACAGAAAGTCTGAGAAACCATGACAGCCAAGAGGAGGCTGAGGAGTCATGGCCACTAAATGTAATATGGTGTCCCATAGGATTCGGGAGCCTAAAACTGATGATGGGTAGAAACTAAGGAAGTCTGGGCTGGGTGCGGTGGCTCACTACTGTAATCCCAGCACTGTGGGAGGCCAAGGCTGGTGGATCACCTGAGGTCAGGAGTTCGAGACCAGCCTGGCCAACATGGTGAAACCCCATCTCTGCTAAAAATACAAAAATTAGCCAGGTGTAGTGGTGCACGCCTGTAATCCCAGCTACTCAGGAGGCTGAGGCACGAGAATCATTTGAACCTGGGAGGCGGAGGTTGCAGTGAGCCAAGATCATGCCACTGCACTCCAGCCTGGGGCACTGAGTGAGACTGTTAAAAAAAAAAAAAAAAAAAAAGAAAAAAACCTAAGGAAGTCTGAATAAGCTATGGGCTCAGTTCATAAGATGTTTATGATATTAGTTCATTAATTATGCAGATGTACCATGCTAATATAAGCTGTTAATGACAGTGGGAACTGGCTTGGGTGTATGGGAACTATCTGTACCATCTTCATAATTTTTTGGATGAACCTAAAACTGTTCTAAAAACTAAAGTCAGAGTCGATCTTTCTATCAGTCCTCCCCGCTCTCCAGCCATATCCTCGTGTTCCTCTTCCTCGCGGGGCTTGTGAGGATTTGCTCCTTGGCCCGGAACTTTCTCTTGCTGTGGATCAATGTACGCCTAATCCATTTAATCATGGTGTCTCATCATCAGCTCCCACCCAAACTGCTCCTCTTCACAGAACCTTTTTGCTGCCTTCAATCTAGTCCATTGCACTCTCATTACTCCCTCAAGTTTTTCTTCACAGGACAAGCCATATTTGTATTATCTGAGTGTTATTAATTAGTTAAAGTCTATCACCTCCAGAGACTATAAGCTCCATGAAAGCAAGGACTATATTTGCTCCAAATTTCAATCCTGAGAGTAACATTCAATATTCAATCATTTTAATGAAAGAATACACGACAGAAAAAATGAATCTTGACCTCTCAAAGATTATGTACTTATTTTTACTTCCTTCTTGGCAGCACGTAAGATTACATATATTCTAAATTATTGATACTAAACTTCTATCTAACCCACGTGGTACTCTAAAAGACATTTTAACTATTCAGATACGGCTGAATATTTGTATCAGGGTAATATAGGCACAGGTTTATCCAGTGGTTAAACCTCCATGAACGTACAATATTTTCATCCATATTTTACATAGTCACTAAATGCTTTATTGAAGCAGAGTAAAGTCTGAAAACTAAAGCCGAATCCTTTGAAACTAAAAACATAAAAAAAAGAGGGTGTCCAAGCAACATAACGGTCAGTGATTTGCTACTTAACAATGAAAAACAAACAAGCAAAATTCAAATCAGTGTAAACAATATATACCTCTCTGTTGACAATGACAACAGGTGCTATCAACATAGAAGATGATATAAATTAGTAAGTACTTTAGTCAACATTATGGCCGGATAATAACAAGAATATTTCACTCTGCATTTACAGGACCCAGTAGCAGTCAGCTGTTAAAGAAAAGTAACAATAATCAAACTGGGCTAAATATTTTCTAGGTGAAAGTATCATGAAATTTTGAAGTCTGTGTAAGAAAGATAAAGACATTCTCTTTTGAAAGAACAAGATAGTTTAAACCTCAACATTCTCCATGCTTAAAATTGAGCTAATCTGAATAAACAGACCATGACATGGAACTGTCACTTTACAAGTTCTTGCTTTAGCTCTTTAACTCTCAAACTAGCATTCTTTAAACTGTCTAACACTGTGAACTAGTTTTAATGCCTCCAGCTTTGTCTCCTATTATTATGAGCACATTATATGGAGTGAAAGAAGAAGAGTATTGTTGGACTTGATAGTAAATATAACATGGAAAATAATGCAATGAGCACCTAAACAAGGTTCTAACCATGGTTAAACAAAAGAAAGATTGTATCAGCTGCTGAAAGACATTCTAAGTTATTTGTGTGCAATATACTGTTGTTTGACAGAATGGACACCTAAATGTGAATGATGGTTTGCTTTCGCTAATATTAGGGGATGAATCTAGGTTTAATCCAGTCCAGTCAAACCTGGACTGCGCCTCAATTTTTCTTCACAGATTTGACAATGGGTCTTCATTTTAAAATCACTTACAACCACGAAGAGAAAAAAAAAATCTCTTCACTGCTCTGTTTGGCAAATGACAGTTTGCTTGAGATTTTCTTCTGAGATCAAAGAAGAGGAAATAATGTCACGCCGCCGGAATTTCTAATGATTGTTATTACCATGAACACCAAAGGAAGTGACAATAATTTGCCAATTGTGCTGCCCGGTTTTCCAGTATTAACACATCACTATTTGCTTCCTCAGAGTAAGGATTTCTCACAAATAAGGAAAAGGGATGAGGAGCTTTGTATTGCTTTTGTTTTCCGAGAATGCCGTGCACCCGCACTGAGCACACCCTAGCGAGATTTTAGCCTATGCATGTGCGTCTTTCCTGCCTTTGCCTGTTTCTGCCTCTTGACCAGCCTCTCTCAGCTATGGAGCTCGACTCCCTGCCATTAAGGAGACAGACTTCCTGGGGTGCTCTGCTCCCACCTGCTCCCTTTTGGACTAAACAATGTGTGTGCTCTTCTGTCACGGAGTCAGTTCCTTCCACAAAATTACCACCTTGCTGTCATCGGTATGGCCGCCAGCAAACCATGCCAAGGGCTTCTGGTGTGCTTACAGCTAAATATTCGAGGAGAAAGAGGGGAACTTTGAAGCTCGTGATGCCACACTCATCATGGAACAATTTTGGCAAAGCAACCATTTGAAATTTGCTTACTCTTCAATTTAGGGACGGCTCTGATGATTTATGAGTTCAGTGAGTTGAATTCAAAGATAGAAAAGAGGATGTTTCTCCCAGACAATTATGGAGAAAGGGAGCATTAGCTGTTCCTTATTCTTCTTGTCAGTAAGTCCTATTTGAACTGTTCTTGTCTCATGTGGTGGGAATGTCTAAAAATGCCAAAGGAGCCATCCATTTATTTCCAGAATTAGCAAAAACCACAAACTTCGCTGCCGAAAAGTGGGCTCCCACAGGAACTCATGTAATTCTGTAGTGTGCCATTGACTTTAAATGGCCCCAAATACTTTCTTACAACTCTCTGATGTGATCTATCTTTGTGGTAACCTTCTACACAAAGTGCTGGAACAGTGAGAAATAGAAATATATATGCTTCATAATGACTTGCTAGTTTAAAATGAGTGCTTTGCACATGGCATTGGGCATATCCAGGCCCTCTCTTGCTTGGGCATAAAGCCAGTCTGAAAAGTGAATGTATAAATCATTCAGCTAGATATGTCAGCTTCTAGTATTATATGCTTCAGCTTAGAGGCCTAAAATATATCACACAGTTTTCAGAGTTTTGTAGCTTATTATTGGAGCAATAGAGAAAAGATTTCGATTGTAGAATCAGTGTGTCTAAGTGCATAGTATAGGGCAAATGTGGGTATCTAATGAGTTAATTCAAAATCATAAGCAGAGGCGCTATTCTTGCTTCTTAGTAATAAAGTGTTCCTATTGGAGTCATCAATGATAACACAACTTTAGTCTAAAGCAAGGATGGAATCAAGGAATTTTATTTATAGTATTGTAACCTGTTAATTTGATGGGCAAAGACTGACAAATTCAGGAATGAAAAGAATGTGCTTTTCTTTCCCTTTCCTCTCTGCTCCTCCCCTCCCCTCCCCTACCCTTCTCTCCCTTCCTTCTCTTCTTCCTCCCTTCCTTCTTTTATCCCTCTCTCCTTCCCACCCTCTTCTGTTCCTCCCTTCCTTCCTTTTGTATAAAGTAAGATAGAGGTAATAAACTCAGTAGATTCAGTATACTGATAGCACATAACACTGACAAATCAGGTTGAGGTATAAGGCTTCTTTGGTACCAGAGGCAAGCTCTGCAGTAGAATCTACAAGTGAAATTTCTAGAATTGTATTATTAAACCATAAAACATGCATCCCTCCCACCCTAAAGCTATTTTTTCTTACCACTTAGATGTGAATCATCTGAAAAAAAGTTACAGATTTTGAGTAACAATATTAGTATGTGAATATGTGTGGCTGCTTCTCTAAGAACCTCCTAGTATACCTAGTATACCTGTTGGTCAGCCCCTGTCAACAGACAGAGCTGGTCATCCCCACCCACTTCACAGGAGTTCCTGCCGTTTATAGTATTTCTTCAGAAAAAGTTACATTCAACAATTCCGCTGCTTATGGTTTTCTTTTTCTGTAAATTTACTAGGCCAGTAATCTCTGTCTGACGTGCAAATTCAATGCTTGCCTCTCAGATTACTACTGCTCTCATATAGATGTGGATCCTCCTTTGCAATGTTTTTTTTTGTTTTTTTGAGGCTGGAATTCAAATGTATTTTTGAACCTCTAGAATAAATTAATATTTCCTTTTAGGGTTACTATCGATGAGACTATATCTGACATGTCTGCCTCAGTAATTTGTTTTCTATAATTATGGATTACTAAAGGGTAGAATCAAAATATTTCTGAAGTTCTCATACAGTGTAATGTCTAGAATTCAAAACTTTTTTGTTAAGTGAAAAGACAGATTGTCTTATTCAAAAGGTACACATTCGCTTTAATAAATGTTGACAAAAATTCTGTCTTTGAACATTAGCCAGGCTTCTCTGAGCCTATTCTTACCCTGGCGTTGACCTCGGTCTATAAAGACATGTTTTTAGCGGCCTCCAAACACTAAGTTTTTCACAGTTTAAGGCTGCATCCCCAGGGATGACCCTGGCTCGGCTTAGGTGCCTGCCTGAGGACACTCCAGGCTGCCCAAGGAGTCTACTGTTTGCTCCAGCCAACCCCTGGAGAGAGGGCTCCCATCTCCCAGCCTCTGTGGGAGCATAAGGGCCTCACCTTGACAAGCTCCAGTTAAGAAAACAATGTGGGTTTCACACGGACCAGTCCCCGATTTCCTGCTTTTTGTAATTTTCCACTTCTCTGACCGGACTAATCCCCCGGTCACCCCTGCTCTCTTCTCTCGCTCTTGCTTTAAAATGCCCAGTCTCCTCTGCACAAATAAAACTTGAGTTCAGTTCACGCTGGACCTTTTTCCTACTACAATGGTATGTTATGGATTAAAACCTGTCCTTCCCGCTTTACCTAATGGCAGGCTTTGTTTCTCTTTGGATCATGTGCATGGTGTATCTTTCTTCTCTGCTCTCAGTGTGTCAGAAGTAAAATTAAGGGATTGAACCAATGGCTAGAACATCTCCAAAATTCTTACTCACTCTGGGTGTGGTCTGCTGTTTTTGCATTTAAAAAAATAACTTTTATTTTAGACACAGGGAATACATGTGCAGATTTGTTACATGAGTATGTTACACCCAGGTGGTGAGCACAGTGCCCAACAGGCGGGTTTTCAGCCCTTGCCTGCTCTCTCCCTACCCCCTCTAGTAGTCCACAGTGTCTCCATTTTCCCCGTGTTTATGTCCATGTGTGCTTAATGTTTAGTTCCCACTGGTAAGTGAGAACATGATGTATTTGGTTTTCTGTTTCTGCATTAATTCTATTAGGATTATGGATTCCAGCTGCATCCATGTTGCTGTGAAGGACATAATTTTACTCTTTTTATGGCTGCATAGTGTTCCATAGTGTATATGTGCCACATTTGCTTTAACCAGTCCACCACTGACGGTCACCTTAGGTTGATTTCGTGTCTTGGCTATTGTGAATAGTGCTGCAATGAACATACGCGTGCATGTATCTGTCTGGTAAAATAATCTATTTTCCTTTGGATATACACACAGTAATGGGATTGCTGGGTCAAATGCTAATTCTGTTTTAAGTTTTTTGAGAAATCTTCAAACTGCTTTCCACAATGGCTAATTTACACTCCCACCAACAGTGTACAAGTGTCCCCTTTTCTCCGTAGCCTGACCAGCATCTGTTGTTTTTTACCTTTTAATAACAGCCATTCCACTGGTATGATAGGGTGTCTCGCTGAGGTTTTCATTTGCTTTCTCTGGTGATGATAATGAGCATTTTTTCATATGCTTGTTGCCCACGTGAATATCTTCTTTCGAGAAATGTCTGTTCATGTCCTTTGCCCATTTTTAATGGGGTCGTTCGCCCTTTGCTTGTTGATTTGTTTGAGTTTCTTACAGATTCCGGATATTAGACCTTTGTCGGATGCAGAGTTTGCGAATATTTTGTAATGCCCAGGCTAATCATATTATACAACCACGGGTCTGTTAGCCTGAGCTGCAGTTTGAGATAAATACCAGTAGGTGGCAGTGCAGGTCACATGGTGGCCTATTCTGCACGAAGCTGCTTTCCCATGGGGGTATGCCCTTGAGTAGAAAGGACTCAGGCACCAGTGTGGACAAGCCCCCTTTTGTTAACGCAAAGGAAATAAGTCAATCAAATCAATACCAGTAAAGAAAAGTATACTTAGAAATACCAAATGACAGTATTAAAAGAAAAACATCCTTAGAGTACTGTTTTCTTTTCTCCTCATACTATTTTTGAGTTTATATTGCTGCTGCATTTTATGAGCTCTTTTTGCATTGCAGCCCCAGGTTCAAGGCTTGGTGGAGTCCTGTAGTAGCCACCCAAGATTTCACTGGTTTTCAGAAACTTGGAAATAATCTCTCACAATTCGTCTTAAAACCACTGAATGTATGGTTCTTATGGAGGAGAGGTTGGCTAAAGGCAAAGTAAATGTAGATTTCGTGTCTCATCACAGAGGTTCAGCAATCACTCGTCCTGTCCTCAGTAGTTCCCCAATAGTCCCCTCCCAGGTCCCCACTCACTGCCTCTGGGATGCATCCCCCACTCCCTCCCCACTCCCCTGGGGTCTGAAAAATAAACAGAAAGGCAACTTGGCCTCTTCCCTTTCAAGGTGGATACTGCCACTCTAGTTTAGTGAAAAATCTTTCCCTGAAATGGTCAGATTGATAAGAGATAGGCAATGGTTCAGGAATATTGGTGCTTCCATTAGTGAGATTCATGAACTTACTCCAATGTTCTGAAACAATGGGGGTTGATGATACAGTTCCCTAAGGTTCTTTTTATAAATTTACCTCCAAGATCTTTATTTTAATCTGTAACTTCTGTGCTTCTCCTGAGCCTGTGGTAGCACACACCTCTTAAGCAAGGGCTGCTCAATTAAGAACACCCTAGGAGGCCTGCACCTGAAGGTTTGGCTTTATGCCAGATGCCATATCTGCACTAAAGGAGCTTGTCCTTTGTAAAGGGGCTCACTCCCATTCTTTTCCATTTTAACAAAGTTTAACTTAAACATAAAATATTTGAAATAATTCTATAGTGACTGTCCCATAGAGAGAGAGGAAATGTATTCACATGAGGAGCTCTATGGAAATTTCATAAAGTGAATAGTTCTAAAATGAAAAGACAGAAATCACTAGCATAGGTTATATGTTCCAGTGTTATGAATTAAGTCTTAAATAAGTTAAGTTCTGGCCGGACGCGGTGGCTCACGCTTGTAATCCCAGCACTTTGGGAGGCCGAGGCAGGCGGATCACAAGGTCAGGAGATCGAGACCACGGTGAAACCCTGTCTCTACTAAAAATACAAAAAATTAGCCGGGCGTGGTGGCGGGCGCCTGTAGTCCCAGCTACTCGGAGAGGCTGAGGCAGGAGAATGGCGTGAACCCGGGAGGCGGAGCTTGCAGTGAGCCGAGACTGCGCCACTGCACTCCAGCCTGGGCGACAGAGCGAGACTCTGTCTCAAAAAAAAAAAAAAAGATCAGTAGCAAAGATGTCTACTTTTATTATTTGTATTCACAATTTTACTGGATTTTCTAGCCATTCGAAGAAAACAACCAACCAACCAACCAACCAACCAATCAATTAATTAAATGTATCCAAAGTGGAAGTAAAGGACTAAAACTGTCTTTATTTAAAAAGAAAATGATTCTATATGGAGAGAATCCCAGAAAATCCATTAAAACATCTAGAACTAATGAATGAGTTTAGGAAGGCCTTGGGATACAACATCAATATATAAAAATCAATTGGGTGTTTATATACTAGAAATACAAAAACACAAAAATTAAATTAAAAAGAACATTTCATTCACACATATGAAAATGTAAACTTTTTGGAAATAACTTTAACAAAAGAAGATGACATCGGTTGAAAACTACAAAATGTTGCTGAGAGAATTTAAATATGTACATAAATAGACATTTCATATTGATGGATTAGAAGACCCAAGATGGAAATTCTCTCCGAATTAGTTTAGAAATTCAACACAATTCATATCAAAAGCCCAGCAGGCTTTTTTTGCAAAAATTCTTAAGCTGATACTAAAACTTATCTGCATATTCCGACAACCTGTTAAAAACAAAAAAGAACTAGTTGATTTCAAAAATTATGTTAAAGCCACAGTAATCAAGACAACGTGGTGCTGGCACAAGCTCAGACGCATGTACATCACTGGAAAATATTTGAGAGTCCGGAAACAAATTCACGCCTTTATGGAAAATTTACTTTTCACAAATGTTCTAAAACAACTCAATTGGGAAAGTATAGTGCTTTCAATAAAAGCCTGCCCACACACACACACAACAATGTCTACCCCTAACCCACCAAACCTGTGACTATGTTACCTTAAACATGGCAAAGGAGAGTTTGCAGTGTGATTAACAGTATAGATCTAGAGATGGGGGGATTATCCTGGATTATCTGGGGGCAGAGGGTCCAGTCTAGTGACTTGAGTCCTCAAGAGAGGAAGGGGAAGGCAGAAGGGTGGGTTAAAAAGACTCACTGTGAGAAGGACTTCATCCTTCATTTCTAGCTTTGAAGATGGAAGGGGGGACCATGAGCCAAGCAATGTGACAGGCTCTAAGAAGCTGGGAATGTCTGTCAGCTGACAGTCAATAAGAATTTGAGGACCTTCTTCTTGGCGCCCACAGTAAATTCATTTCTGCCAACAAACTGAATGAGATTGTCTCCTAGAGCCTCCAGAAAGGAACACAGCTTACTGTCATGTTTATTTTAGTTTGGTGAAACCCAACCCAGACTTTTCATCTATGGACCTATAATTTAAAATAGTTTGGAGGCATTCTTAGTCCAAAAATTTAGTCCAAATTTAATAACAATTTTGTATTACTTTAAGCCCCTGAGTTTATGATTAATTCATTAAGATAGCAATAGAAAACTAACACACAATGGGATGAAAAAGAAATTAAAGAATTATAAAAGGATTTATGTGAACCATGTTAAGGAAGATTATTTAAAACTAGGAAAAAAGGCAAAAAAGATGAGTAGCACGTCCTTTCAATGTCATATTGGAACACTGTTTATCATTTCAAACAAGGATTATTTAATTTCCTATAATAATGCATTTTTACATTTTGCTAATTTGATTTGATTGAGAGCTCAAGTTCTATTAAGTAACATGTTAACTTGACAGGTTTCATTTCAGTAGAAAAGATATTTCCAAAGGTTATGGTTTCATTGCCCTGTAGGGTATTAGCCAGTTTTGTACTAACCTAGCAACCCTATGACAAAGGTCTACTTTTAAAATATCTATAAAGACTGTGTACTTCACAGACTCTTGGAAATACTTTATATTCTACCTAGTTTGCTCATTCTTGAGCTAACAAGTCTTTGGTGTACATTAATTTTATATTGGAATGAATCGTAGCTGGACAACCATAACGTATTACTTTTAGGAATTCTGGATAATTTTGAGACCTGCCAAATTAGACCCATTAGTAAAAAACAAGATTTAATAAATAGAAAAATAATGAATGACCATATGAATAAATAGGTACAGAATAAACAAATAGTACATAAAGGTTGACAAGAAAAAGCCTTGATGATTCTGGAATGTTACATAATAATATAAGAATCAACTTTGGCTGTCATTTTCAATATCTTCATTGCTATCAATTTATGAGGGATTTTGTTAGCATTAATACGACATACAATGGGAATTTGAGGAAAAAAATGATATTGTTTTAGGTGAAAATGGAAAATTTAACAGGAATATAAGGAAAAAGATACTCCTGGAAAACAGTATTTCCCATACTTAAAGCGAGAAGACATTCTGGTGGCCAATAGGCTCACAGCTAGTTTCGAGAGAATTTGTGTGGAAATTGATCAGTAAATTTTTTCTAAATGTCCTAGAGACTTTAGGTGATACTTTGGATGATGATGGGATTTTTAAATTATAATATTTCTGTAGCTACTTCTCTTTTTAAAGAAAAAGATAGCAATTTTTTTTCTATCTCCTAGGTAGAATTTTGTAGTTTAACACATCTCTACAGCCAAGAGTTCATTTTTTTCCCTCAGATCAGATCCTTATGCCTGTATCTCTAGCTCTGACAGAACTTAGGTTTCATTTTAATTATATATTATTACATTGTCCCTCAAATGATAGACAATGTGTTTTCCTGTTAAAGTTTTAAAATTGCCTTAATTATGTAGTTGAGGACCAAGGCACTTTACATACATCACAATTATACCAGAGAGAACCATGATGCAACAGAGTGCAATTGTGAGAGCTAGAGTATTGCCTCATTCTTCTACTAAATTTCAAATAGTCTGGGGGCACTCAGTCCAAAAATTTGGCTCCCATTTCCTACTGTTCCTAACTCAGTTTCTTGCCTCACTTTATATTCTCTGACCAAAGTTATTCAGGCTAAATCAGTATTAGGAAACAAAGATTAGCAGGTGAATTGTACTTTTAATTATTCAGTATGCTTATCTGTAAAATAAAGCTGAACAATGGCCGACTTCAATTCGTGGTTTTAAACTAAGTGGCTAAGGAAAAGTCAAACTGCTATGTGGAATTTTTCTTCCTTGACTCAAGTTTGTATCAATCCCCGGCACTGTCGTAGCTACCAGTCTGGCACACGTGACACACTTTGGGGCTGAGATCGGTATTTTACATAAATTTTCAACCCAGCCATCCAACTTGAAAGACAGAAACTTCCATCTCCAGAGCGTTTTTATCACCCATGAGGAAAGCTGGCCCCAGAGAAGTTAGGCCCCTTGGGTCTAGGGTCACACAGCTGACATTCAGACCCAGTTCTGCCTGAACCCTCAGGCTCTGTCCTTCCCATTAAAATGAGGGAATTGGGAAACCTGAGTTCTGGAGCTGCTTTGCGACTTAAGAGTCAATCACGTTACCTCTCTAGATCTTTGTTTCTCTAACAATAAGAGAACATGACAAGGCTTAAGTCAGGTTGATCATCTCTTCCAAACTTAAACGCAGATATGACGCATAGTGCTGTGTTTACTATACAACCATGTTGTGCTTATCCTTTGAGGAAAAATAATAGAAATTTTAGGGCCAACCTTTGCAACTTTTTGGCCTGGATGACTTGTTTTCCTCTTTTAAAAATCCGTATCACAGAGCTACCTGCTTCCACAGTTATCATATTAAAATCATCCTAGGATTTTACCACTGATCTTCATACATATGTATTTGGACTGAGTCACATTTTGTTGTATAAATAAAGGATGTCAGATAAAACATTGTGTTTAAAATAAGTGGTATTAATAATCTCTTTAAAATGCACACCCATGAAACATGAGAAATTTGTTTGAAAGAAATATAATCTGCTTTCAATATATTTTCTCATTTAAGTTGAGCATTGATGGGTTCAATTCACCCTAAATACAAAATAATTCTTACTTTCCTAAGAATTTTTCATGAAAGCATGTTAGGTAACTGGTAATCCCAAAATGAAACTAAGGCACTAAGTAATAAATTGTGATAGAAAGAATTCATGTTGAGGGAAAAAAAGAAAAAGATGAGATTGGACTTAAAATAAGTTACATGGACCCATTTGGAGCTGAGTCTAACAAAATATGATTTATGTGCAAAGCATTTTTTGTTACATAATTTATGAAGCAAAAACGTGGAACATAGTCAGCATATGGTGAGTTGATTTGGAAGAGGGGATTTAAGCATAATCATTCAGCCTGGGGTTTATACTGTATTTGAATATCTGTCATCCCTCTGCTGGCTCCCATCCCCACATGTGACCTCCTGCATGGTGAAACTTACATCACATCCCACACACTTTCTGGACTGTTTGATTATTCACTGTTGTTAACCTTAAAAAGTATGGCTTCCTGTTAGGCACTTTTATTTCATGCAACATAAGTTGTATGCAGTGTGCTTCAAATAAGTAAACAACCAGCAGGTCAGAATAGCTTTTATTTATTTGTTTTGTGAATCCCGGCTTTCTCTGGGTCCCCATAAAGTAAAGAGGAGTAATAGAGAAACAGTTTCTGGCCACTCTGCTTTATTATTTCAGACATGCATGGCCTCCTATATAATTTGCTTATTGATTTCAATAATAAAGACCAGGAAATTACATCCTCGCTTGTCTGTGGAGCTATGAATCACAGATTGCTTAACCACTGTCAAATTAAACAACCTGCCTGTGACTGAGAAAGGATTCATGTAAAAACTAAAATGATCATCAGCCTCCCACTAATCCAGTGTGTCCCCCATGTTCAATGAAGTCAGCATCACTCCGGGCAGCTGTGCCGCCTCCTTTAAGGAAATCAGACTCCTTCTCAATCATTTGTATTGCCACACGGTTTGAATCCCGGATTCTGGAAGAAGATTATGCTAGATACCTTTCTCTCCTGGGAGATAACTGCTCAAAAACAAAGATACAATTAAAATAAAAATTAGAAATTAGCACAGTGGCTCATGCCTATAATCCCAGTGCTTTGGGAGACGGAGTCAGTAGAATCACTTGAGGCCAAGAGTCTGAGACAAGCCTGGGCAACATAGAGAATCCCGATCTGTACAAAATAAAAAAATTAAAAGAATTAGCTAGGCACGGAAGCTTATGTTTGTAGTCCCAGCTACTTGGGAGGCTAAGGCAGGAGGATCACTTGAGTCCAAAAGCTTCAGGCAGTGAGCTATGTTCATGCCACTACATTCTAGTTTGGGCCACAGAGTGAGATTCTGTTTCTACAATAAAAATAAAAATAAAAATAAAATAATAATAATAAAAATGAAATCAAAACATTGAAAGAACTCTGGTTTCTGATTATCTAAAAGTTCCCAACTGATACTGGAAATACTGTTTTCTAATGCTACCATTTGAATAGCCAAGGTGTCTCATAGATTTATTGCATCAAATCTCTGGGTTAAATTTAGAATGAGGCTGATCTTCCGGAGCCGATTCTTATTCTAAATCACACAGTTGTATCTAGAGGCTGAGTGTTGAAAGGAAGAAAACCAGCAGTGGGCTCTGGGTGCCCAGCCGAGCAGCCTCTAGAAGTGTTTTGCTTTTTCAGAAAGCAATGAAGGGGCTTAAAATCATTTGTGAAAATGATTTAAATGATTTAAGGGTTGAAAGCAAAAAACAAACAAACAAACAAACATAAAAACCTTATCTGGGCCCAGTATTCTCATTATAGGTAGAATAATGATAGAAATTGCATGCACAATTTTACTGCAAATTTTGCTTGAAAGCAGATAAATCATCTTGGAAAAGTAGATTTGATTCCCTGTACTTTAATTTCCTTATCTAAGCCTGAGGGTTTGATGATGTCTTTGATGTTTTTAGGAGTTCTGTGTATATTTTAATGCCAAAATAATCTTTGAGGCCAATCTTAATTCTACAATTCGAAAATAGTTTTAAGTTGAAGATTTTAATGTGCTTGGATAACCTGCAAATTTACATTTAAACATGTTTATGTAATCATTCACTCACATTTAAATGTGGTAACTTCTGCCCATGTGATCTTAAATTAAAACATTCATTGAAGCTAGATGAATACTTAGCATGTTAATAACATCTGATGAGACCCAAATGAAATCTGGTATGAAGTACTTCTTGGTCAAGAAGTTCTCTCTCTTTGTTAATGTAAATTTTATAAGTTTCCATTACCCAATGAACAAAGTATGTAAATTGGATGAGTTCTTCTTTTTTGAATTATTGTCAGGTTATACAAAGAGGAAAGGTGGAACATTAAAAAGAATGAAAATTCAAAGGACTTGAATCATTGGTCTGTTAGTAAATTTGCAATTTTATAAACCACACTGATTTATAAACTATTCGAAACATTAATATTTACAAGCAAAATTATCCAAAGCATACACAACTTTTGCTGTCTTGATTAGACTGCCTCTTTTGTCTCCAGGTGAAAATAACTTTTAAAGTTATTTTCAAAAAATATTTATTTTTTTATGCTTAATTTTTAGTTGCCTAGTGATATGATTGCTATTCGTATCTAAAAGGAAAACAAACCTCAGGTGGTATGTCATAGTGAGTTGTCATTAAGTTATTATTAAAAATGGCTTATATGCAATTTAAAGCCAGCTTCCACGAATGACTCTTGTGGTGAATAAGAAACCAATAGATTATTTGTAGAAATAAATGTTCCTTAATTCCTAGACTCCTATAAAACCACCTGAATAATATTGTGCATTAACTGCAGAAAGATTTTGATAAAATGTATGTTTTTCATGTCAGAATGAATGAATTATGTGCATGATATAAAGCAATAGCTCCCAAATTTCCCACGAAGGACATCTTTGGTTATCACTGTTTTTTTCATCAATATCAGTGGTTTAAAAGATATTTTTCTATTACCATGAGATAGCCAGCAATACCATATTGGCTTTCTACAAAGGCATTTTTAGGATGTGAGGTGCTTCTGAGGCTAAAGATATGTTATATTTGGCTTTTTGAAATAGTGAAATATAAATCTCTAATAGTCTGAGAAGTTGAAATTGGGAATTACTAGTGTAAAGAAAATAACTTACAAACAAAGCCCTTGATTCAAGTCTTTTCCATGACTTTGGTTAACTTTATCTACTAAAAAAAAAAAAAAAAACCAGGCAATTTTTAAGCTTCCCTTTTAATGCTAACATTTCATAATTGTGTTTTCAGCATCCCACTTGATGAAAATTCCTGTTATAATAAATTAGCCCCTTGAGGTTCCTGGAAAAGCATGAAGGCTTGATATCATCTCCTTCCTCCCACTCTCCATGTATACAAACACTCCAATTGATACTTTCTCTTATATTATTATTTAAACTATTTTCTTTGTGACTCTGCATTCTATCTTCTATCTTGACTTTATTCACCCAAGATGACCAAAAAGACAAAGATTTGAGCCATGAGGTAGGTGTATGATACATAGGGGAAAGATATATACATATATAGGTTATATGTATATCTCCATATATATGTTATATACCCATAAAATATGTACCAAATTGCTCCTTCAAGCTATATATTAGACCATAAACACAATTAAAATATAAAACAAAATGAAAATATAATAAATGTCTTTAATATCATTGACTGGTATAAAGGCATTCATAAATAGCATTTTAAAGAAAAATACATTAAAAATAATTAAAATGTAAAATAAAAAAGTATTTTGAACCATTATCTTTAATGTTTATAGCCTAAAATATATATTTTAAATAAATAAATTACCTACATTAAAAGGCCTAAGTTTTTTTTAACAAAACAAACACAGGTCTAAAGAAAAAAAAAAAAAAAAGAGAATGCAGTAAAATAGGAAATAACAAAGAGGATCAGTAAATACAAAAGTTATTTACCTTTCCACTCCAAAAAAATGAATAAAATATACAAGTCTTTAACCAACTTTTAAAGGGAGGTGCTGTGGTTTGAGTATATGTGTCCTCCCAAAATTCATCTGTTAACAGTTAGTCCCCAATGTGATAATAAACATTCTCAAGAAGAAAGAAGGTCAGAGACTAACCCTGAGACCATCCAGATAAAGATTTTGAGGTAGCCATTATAACTGTGCACAAGGATAGCAAGGAATAGATTGTTAAAACAAATATAAGATAGAAAATCTCAGCAGAGAAGTTAAAACTATTACAAATGAAAATTAGAAAACTAAAATATATCTGAAATAAAAATTTTGCTGGATGAGTTTATCAGCAAAATAGAGAAGACAGAAGAATTAGTGAACTTGATGACTCCTCAATATAAAATATCCAACCTGAATAAGAACGAAGATGATTCAGAAAAATAAATAATAGAACCTCAGAGTACTGTGGGACAATATCAAAATGTCAAGTGTGTGTGTGTGTGTGTGTGTGTGTGTGTGTGTGTCTCAGAAGGAGAAAAAAGAGACAATAAAGCAGAAAAAAGTTTTGAAGAAATAATGTCTGAAATTACACAATTTTGATGGAAGACATAATTTACAGATTCAAGAAACTCAGTGAACCCTAACAGGATAAAGTTATACATATGTACATACTCATGCACACACACACAGAGGCCTTAGTACATCATAGACAGACTACTAAAAACCAAAGATAAAGAGAACATCTAGAAAAAAGACAGAGGAAAATGATAAATTCCATGTAAGCGAATAATGATTTGAATAACCTCAGGCTTCTCATCAGAAATAGTAAGAGCCAGAAAAAAAATAAAACAACTTTTTAAAAATACTAGAAGAAAAAAAAATGTCATCCAAGAATTCTATATTCAATGAAAATATCTTTTAAGAATGTAGATAAAACGAAGACATTTTCAGAAAAATGAAATAAGCTAATCTCTACTATAAGAAATGCTAGAGGGAGTTCTTCAGGCTAAGATAAAACTATAAAGAAACATGAATCTACTGGAAGAAATAAGATGTATTGCATTTACATGTGTTACAATCCCTGTAATATTTTAAAATTAGTATTATAGGGATTATAGCACATGCAAATACAGTACGTATGACAACTAGAGAATCAAAACCGAGGGTGTGATAAAGTGATCACGCACTTGCAGGATTTGTACACTGTATACAAAGTGGTTTAATATTAACTGTGTAAACTATGAGGAGGTAAAGATTCATTGTAATTATAGGAACAACCACTAAGAAAGAAAATAGCTACAAAAATAAAAAAATTAAGTAAAAGAAAATAAGATTCCTAAAAAATTTATATATTCCAAAAGAATGCCAAAAAGGAGAAAGAGAAGTACAAAAACAAAGAGACAAATGCAACTCATAATAGGAAAATGATAGACATAAATCCAACTATATCAAGAATTACATTAGATCATCAATCACTCCAATTACAAGGCAGAAATTTTTGTAAGAAATAAAAACGCAAGATTCAACTATATGCTATCTACAAGAGAAACAAATTAAAAATAAAGAAATAGAAGGGTTTTGGTGGACAGAAAGTATACCTACCATGCAAACAGTACACATAAGAAGGTTGGAGTGTTTATGGTAAAATCATATAGATTTCAAAATAAGGAATATTAACAGATAAAAATGATGAAAGTTTTGTCGGGAAGACAAAACAATCATTAAAGTATATTTATCAAAGGATAGAAGAGAATGAAAAACTACTCATATCCTTAAAAAGATTATAAACTATACTGAAAGTCAATTTTAAGATAAGAAATAAGATGATGATCTCACATAGCATATATACAAAAATTTTCAATAAGCTATCAGCAAATTAAAATTGCCATTATAATAAAAAATTATAGCAAGAAGTGTTCATCTCAGAAATATAAAGATAATACATCACAAAACATAATACAACACATTTACATATTCTTTTTTTTTCTGAGACGGAGTCTCGTTCTGTTGCCCAGGCTGGAGTGCAGTGGTGTGATCTTGGCTCACTGTAAGCTTCGCCTCCCAGGTTCAAGCAATTCTCCTGCCTCAGCCTCCTGAGTAGCTGGGACTACAGGCACCCGCCACCACGCCCCACTAATTTTTTGTATTTTTAGTAGAGGCGAGGTTTCACAATGTTAGCCAGCATGCTCTCAATCTAAACAAAATAGTATGTTTATAAAGGCAAAATTAATTTTAAAAATTTAATACTGACACATCAAGAAAAATAACAACAAAAGAGGCCATTTTCAAAGCAGGAAGAGAAAGGATTTTTTCCCCCTGAGTAAGAGTTTCTAGTAAAAACTTTAACATACATCAGACTTAATGGTGACAAGTTAGAAAAAGCATTCCTATGAAACATATGAATAAGAACCAAGGTATCTGCAATGTTCCCTTACATTAAACATTACACTGGAGGAATGTGTAAAGATAAAGATTTTATGAGGAGATATTCCAAAGACAGATTTGTGATTCTTTGGATGTGACACTGTTGAATGTGAACCTAAAAGCTTTTATGGAGCAATGTCAAATTTGTGAGCCACATGGAGATGCATGTGAGATTATAATACACTTTTATATGTACTATCATAGATGTAAAACTCTCTATCTTAATATTAACTTTGAAAATGTTAAATTGAGAATCTTGTTAACTTACATTTTATGAATTGGCATATTATATTACTGCAAGATGTATTTGATTTTCAGCATAATGCCAAAACAAAAGATTTTTTTAAAAACTATAAAAATGCATATATTTTTCTAAATTTATTTTGTCTTAAAGCACATTTTAAATGTCATTTCTCATTGAGTAAAATTGTCAAATTTCTATGGAAAATTTTAAGATAAAAAGAAATAGGCAGATAATTGGAAAGAAACAAAATTGACCATATTTATATTCAATTTAATATTCTAAGTATGTAATCCAAGAAACCATACAGATAAGTTACTAAAACTTGTAAGATGATTTGATATAGTTGCTAGATTACTATATAATTGAATAATTACATAGAAAATAAGTAGCATTCTAAGTGCCTTTAATAATTAAAGAAGGACTTCCGCTTCTAGTCACAACAAAATAGCCAGAACTGGATTAACTGTCCCAGCTAAAATCACTAAAAAATAATCAAAATATATGTTTTTAAAAACCGTTTCAGACTTTGGACAACAAGTAGCCCAGGACAGTGATCCCTGAGAAAAGGAAGACAAATGAGGTGACACTGTGATAGACCCAGATCAACACCTGGAAAAAGTTTCAAAGCTACAATGTGAGGAATGGGGACAAAATAGTCTAGTGGCTTTGCTGAGTTCAGGAGGCAAGTACTGGAGTTCAGGCACAGTATTGGTGAAGGGGGAGCCCTGGAGAAAAAGAACTCTGGAGATCTGTAAGAGGCTCTCCTTGAAACTTCTACTGAGCACAGTTCTGCACACGCATGTATAGAATTTACTCAAGATGAAGAAAGAACCAACCAAAAAAAGCATAGTATAATGCTGAGAACTCATAAAATCGAGTAGGAAATCTTGCCTATTGAAAGAGCATTGAGACAGAGTCCTCAGAAGGAATTTTCTCAGTAGTGGGGACAAATTAGCTATAAACCCAAGTTTGCTCTGATATTGCTATAACAAAGCTTAAAAGCAACTCTCAAAAGGATCAAACTGAGTACAAAACATCTAATTGTAACCCAGGGTACTTCCCAACTGTATTCAAGGGAATAAAATATTTTGTATATATTTCGTATTACAGGAATATATTGTATTCCTTTATATAGCATATTGTATTTCTTCATATATGAAATGATATATCGTCCTAATTTAGAGCAAGAAGTTACAGATGTATATTGTAAACTCTAGAACAACCACTAACACTATTTTAAAAAGCTATAACTGATAAGCAAATGGAGATAAAATAGAATTATAAAATATAATCAATCCAGAATAAGGGAAGAAAAAGGGAGCAAGTAAACAAATGAAAAAAATGAAACAAATTGCAAGATGACAGATTTAAACCTAATCATATTATAACCACATTATATATAAATAGGCTAAATACTCCAATTACAAAACAAAGATTGCTGAATAAAAAAATAAGACCCAACTACACGCTTTCAGCAAGAAACCCACTTCAGGTATAAAGACATAGATTCAGTAAAACTCATAAGTCAATGTCATAAATACATATATATAATATGCTTGCACTAATTAAAAGAAAGCTGGAATGACTGCATTAATATCAGAAAATGTAGATTTCAGAGCAAAGAATAGTACCAGGGATAAAGAGGTTGAATTCACAATATTATAGGGGTAAAATAGTTGAGAGAACATAAGATTAGTCTATGTGTGTATCTGATAGCCCAGCTTCAATATATATAAAACAAAAATTAGTAGAACTAAGTGGCTAGATATACATATCCACAATTGTATTTGCAAAGTTCAACAACTTTTTCTTAATCATTAATAGATCAAGTAGAGAAAGTAAGGATTTACAAGAATTGAAAACATCACCAACCATCTTGACATTTATCGAGCAACTCCACCCAACAAGAGCAGGAGGTATATTCTTTTCAATTTCCCATGGAACATTGAATAAGATAGATCATAAAACAGGTCTCAATAAATGTAAAAACATTAAAACCACACAAAAGAATGGTCCATGTCCACAAATGAACTAAATTAGAAGTCAGTAGCAGAATATTTTAAATATTCATCCATATTTTCAAACCAAACAATATACTTCTAAATAACTCATGGGTCAAAAAAGAAATGACTAGGCAAGTAAGAAAGTATTTTGGACTGAGTGGTAATGAAGCACTACACATCAAAATCTGAGGAACAGAGATATGTAATGTTTAGAGAAAAAATCATAAAATTAAATGTTCATATTAGAATAAAAAGTTTGTCAAGTCAATCATTTTGAAGCCTCCATCTTAAGAAATATTCAGTCTTCAAGATGGTGGAATAGAACCTTTCGGCAGTTGTCATCAATGTGAACAACTATCCACACTTGAAAATACCTTTGCAAGAATTAAGGAATCCAGGTGAGAGACTATGACACCTGAGTATAGTATGGAACTAAGAAATACACTGAAGAGAGTGGAAAGGACAGTTTGACATGACCCATGTCACCCTTTCCCAAGCTCAGGCAGCACAGCACAGAGATACCCTCTGTGTGGGAGAGTAGAGTGAAGTCATCACCTGACTTTGTGTGCAGCCCAGCACCAGGTACATCCCAGAGAAACCCAGTGCCGGGCTGATTCCAGAAGCCCCAGGATCCAGATTAGCCTCTGCAGGCTTGCCCGGCATCAAGCTAGCCCCTGCTGCCCCAGACTCTCGGCTGGTTCCAATGGCCACATGTTCCCAGCTGACCCAGTCCCCAAGCCCATGTCAGTTCCAGAGACCTAGCCACTGTGGACCTAGCCTTCAGGCCAGCACCCACAGATGCAGTCTCTTGGCCAGGCTCCACGTACTCAGGCTCTATGCTAGCCCCACAGTCTCAGGTACTAGGCCAGCACTCATGGACACAAGCTTGAGACTGGCCCCTGCAGACCCAGGTTCCCAGGCCTGTCCCAGCACCAAGACAGCCCAAGCTCCACATCAGTCCCCACATCCACAGGCTTCAATGGACCCAAGGTCCAGGCCTGCTCCAGTAGATTCAGAGTGTAGGCTCACCCCAAAGTCAGCAGAAGGAAGAAAATAATAAATATCAGAGCAGAAATAAATGAAATAGATAGTTTAAAAATCAGTGTAAATATCAATGAAACTAAGAGATGGTTTTTTGAAAAGATAACTAAAATTGGCAAGTCCTTAGCCAGACTAAAGAAAAAGAAAATACTCAAAAAACGAAAATAAGAAATGAAAGAGGAGGTATTACAACTGACACCACAGAAATACAAAGAATTATAAGAGAATACATTAGCCATTAGCCATATAACAGCCTGAGCCACTATACACTGCCAACAAATTGGATAATACAAAAGAAATGGATAAATTCCTAGAGTCATACAACCCACCAAGGATGATTCATGAAGAAATAGGAAATCTAAATAGAGCAATAATGAGTAAAGAGATTGAATCAGTGATCAAAATATCTCTCAACAACAACAACAAAAAGCTCAGGTCCTGATTACTTCACTGGTAAATTCTAGCAAACATTTAAGGAAGAATTAATATCAGCTCTTCTCAAACTCTCCCAAAAACTTGAGGGGAAAGAAATGCTATCAAATCCAATTTACAAAATCAGCGTTGTTCTAATATAAAAGCCAGACAGTGACACTGCAGGAAAAGAACATTACAGACCAATATCCCTGATGAACATAGATGCAAAAATCCTTAACAAATACTAGAAATCCAACTTCAGCAGCACGTTACAAAGACCATTCATTTAGGTGAGATTTACCCTTGGATGCAAAGATGGATCACCATATACAATCAATAAATGTGATATACTGCATTAACCATATGAAAGATAAAAATCATATGGTCATCTTAATATATGCAGAAAAATCTTTTGAAAAACATCAGCATCTTTTCATCATAAAAACTTTTAACAAATTGGGTATAGAAAGATTATACTTCAACATTATAGAGATCATATATGACAAGCCCACAGCTAACATACTCAATGGTGAAAAAGGTAAAAAACTAAAAATTTTTCCCCCAAGACAGGGAACAGAACAAGGGTACACACTCTCACTATGTCTATTCAGTATAGTACAGGAAGTCCTAGCCAGAGTAATTAGGCAAGAAAAAGAAATAAAAGGCATCTAAATTGAAAAGAAAGAATTATAACTGTCTGTTTCTGCAGATGACATTTTTTATACAGAGAAAATCCCTGAAGACTCCCCCAAAAAACTGTTAGAACTAATAAATTCAGTAAAGTTGCAGGATATAAAATTGACATAAAAAATCAGTAGTAATTTATATACTAATAACAAACTATCTGAAAAGAAATTTTAAAAAAAGATCTCATTTACAATAGCATCAAAAAGAATAAAATACTTAGGCATACACTTAACCAAGGAGGTGAAAGATCTGTATGCAGAAAACTATAAAACTTTGATTCAAGAGGCTGAAGAAAACACAGATAAATGGGAAGATATCCCATGTTTATGGATTAGAATTGATAGTGTTAAAATATCCATACTAACTAAAGCAATCTACATATTCAATGCAATCCCTATCAAAATTCCAGTGGCATTTTCCTCAGAAATAGAAAAAAAAATTCTAAAATTTGTGTGAAATGACAAAAAAAATAGTCAAAGCAACATTGACCAAGAAGAACAAAGCTGGAGGTATCACAATACCTGATTTCAAAAGATACTACAAAGCTACAGTAACTCAAACATCATGGTACTGGGATAAAAACAGACATGTAGAACAATGAAACACAATATAGAGTCCAGAAATAAATCTATGCATTTTGGTCAATTAATTTTCAACAAAGTGCCAAAAACATGCAATAGGAAAAGGACAGTCTCTGATGAATGGTGATGGGAAACCAGATATCACATGCAGAAGAAGAAAATTGGACTCATCTTACACCATATACAAAATCAACTCACAATAGATTAAACCTTAAACTTAAGACCTGAATCTTTAAATTTATTAGAAGAAACAATAGGAAAAAACTTTTTTGATTTTTTTGATATGACCTCAAAACACAGGCAATAAAAGCAAACCTAAACAAACGGGATTACATCATACTGAAGAGCTTCTGCACAGCTAGGGCAACAGTCAACAGAGTGAAGAGACAGCCTATAGAACAGGAGACAATATTTGCAAACATACATCTGATAAAGCATTAATATCCAAAACATATAAGGAACTCAAATAACTCAATAGCAAGAAAACAAATCACTGGATTAAAAAAAAATGAGCAAAATATTTGAACTGACATTTCTCAAAAAAAGACAAAGGGCCAATAACAATCTGAAAAAAAAATGCTTATTATCACTAATCATCAGGCAAATGCAAATTAAAATCACAATGAGATAATAACAGCTTATATTTGTATTCTGTATATGTAGGCCAAACATTGTTTCAAAAGCTTTATGTAAATTAAGCCATTAATCCCTACAACATTCCAGTGAGTTAAGTGATATTACTACTCTTTTATAGAGAAGTTAAAAATAATTTGCTGAAATTCAAACAGCAAATCAGTTGAGAGTCAGGATTTTAATCTAGGAAGATTGGTAGTCATTTCACAAAAGAGAAAACAGAAATGGCCAGTAAACTTAAATATATACTGTCTCAAAAATAATATGAGAAATACAAAAAGTGCTGTTATACCATGTGCTAGCAATGATACTAAGAAATAAAAATGCTTACACATGGCTGGTGTGAAAATACATTAAGATGACAAGAAACACATACCAAAATGCAATAAATTTGAACATGATATATTTTCATCCAAGCAATTTTACTTCAAGAAGACAAGAATAAAAACATATTGTAGCATTTTTAACTTGTAACAAAATACCGGAAATAACCTAAGCACCCTGGACTGGACAAGTAAATGGACAAAAAACAAAAACAAAAAACTCATGGCATATTCATAAAATGGAGTATTGTGCTAATAGAGATAATATATGAACTTGTAGTACCTGTAGCATTTCAGATATGCTCAACAATATACTCTTAAGTTAAAAACACATAGGGTTGCAGAATGATGCTAATTTTGTAAAACTAGGAAATCTGAAAGCTTATTCTACTGATGGATTTTGAAACAGGAAGTAAAAGTATAAGAAACATTCGTGATAATAATAGACATCAAACCAAGGAATGTGGCTCCCTCTGAACAGGGCAGATGGGAATCTCTATTAGAGAAAAGTCACAGTACACTTCTTCTTCATGCACTAATGGGTTGGGATTTGAGGTTTTTAAGATAATAGGACTTGATTCTACTTGAAGGATGAAAATTTTCTTCCAGTAACATGACTTTACCCTATTTCTTGTGAAGTGATCTTTCTTGATCTGCTTTGTATTTTAAACCAGGCTCACAACCTTTATTAACTGAAGCTGACTTAACCCGAACTATCTGAAGCTGACTCAACCCGAACTATCTGGGATCACACGTAAATGTTTTCCTTCTGATATCAACTTTTCTCCTTATCCTGGGGTGTGGAAAAGAGGAGACCGCAGCAGGGAAGTTTTTGTTCTTGTTCACATGCTACCAATGGTAAGCTTCTTAAAAGTGAATCACAGTAGCATCACAGAGTTAGGACAGGTGATGTTAACTAGGAGCTGAGAAAATTGAGTGCCATAGAAGAATCATCTTTAAATACTGAAGTGCTTCTGTGTGCTTGAATTATACAGCATTTCCTGTTTCAAACCAGTTTCACATAATCTCATTTAACACTTTTAAAGTCATAGTAGTTGAACCGAGTATATCACACCCCTGTTACGGCTTTTTCTTGATTATAGGACAAAATGAAAAGAACTTTTATGATCTGGCTCCAATTATACTTTCAAGGTTCAAGTCTTCCCATCTGGTAAGATTTTTCTTCTTTACAAAATGCCCCAACTGAGACACCCATGTACTAGGCACAGGAGACTACCTGTTTGAAATATCCGTTGCTTCTGCTGGAAATGCTGTTCCCACACTGAACTCATGTGCCAACTCTCAGCTCAAAAGTGCATGTTTGTCTCTACCAGTGGACTAAGGACCAGCTCCTAGGATGGGAGCGGTTTCTTACTCATGTTTATAAAGTGCTATGCAGAAAATAGCAGGGCTATGGGAAAGAAAGAGACCAGGTTAGAAAAGTCATTTGAATCGGATCTGCATGAAAAAAGGCACTTTAGATAAGACCTGATAGCAAAGTGCTGTAAGAGGAGAAAAGGGCAAATCAAAGGTACCAACAGAACATATTAAGCTTGGCCTAGGCTGAGCAAAGCCAAATTTAAACATAATTTGGTGGGTTGAAGCACATTATTTTCCAATATGTTAATGTGTGGCCATTCTCACATACATAATAAAGCTAATGGATTATTTATTCAATTGTATGTTTTGTTATAGGAGCCTCTGTCATTAAAAAGAAAATTTATTTTCGTATCTGGGAAAAGTTGCCAAGGCAAAAAACACACACCTGGCCATGCGTCTTCAGTTTTGTTATTGTTTTTAGGTTTATTTGAAACTTACAAAGGGAAAAAATCAATGACTTCTCGAAAAAGGAAAAAAATAGATGTAGGTGGAAGAGAAAGAATACATAGGATTATAATAGGTTTGGCGAGGATCTCACGTTGCTGAAGAAAACGAGTCTTGGGATTCTTTGTAGTGGATCTTCAGAAGAGACAAAGAAATGGTTACAAAACACGCTGCTGAATGGAGCAGTGAGTGAGGATACCCGAAGGAGAAGAAAACTAGAAATTTGAATAGAAAGTTGAACAAAATGAACTTTGGATACCAATAATCTTCAGTGAATGGGTGAAGAAGAAAAAACCTTTCTCTAGTTCTGTTTCAAAGGCAGTAATGAATAGAATAGCAAAAGTTAAGCATGAATGAAATTCATATTTATCTATTTTTTGAAAGGTAATGCATGTCTTATTTTCACTGCATTATTTCCAGAGCGTAATAATTTCAGCCTAAGTTAACTTTCAATGGTCAGTCTTTGCTGTCCAGCTCTGCATTGCTCAGGAGATTCATTAATCAATCAATTGATCAATCAATCAATTCCTTCTGTTTCTTTCTCACCTGGAGCTCTGCTGTCAGAGTTGCACATGTGAGTGAGATGTGGCTCACTCAGGAATCCACGCCTGCAGCTACCCTGGGAGCTGACTGCCAGTCTCTGCTCAGAGGCCCTTGTTCCCATAGGCATTTGCTCTCTGCTGTGTAATTTATAGTTTAAGTCAAATGATTCCAAACACAGTCTCTAACATTTGGGTAAAATCTGTCTAGTACTTTCTTGTGACACAGAAACATAGAGGGAAAATATTGCTATATTTATGCAAATATAGAATCTTTACTCTGAGGCTTTTCTTAAATTCACAGTCACCCATATGCCAAGTGGATTTACTGTTCATAATGTCTTTAATGTTTGTAACTCAGATCACGTTTTCCTTCATGAAGCCTGCTTACCAAATATTTGTGTGATGATTTGAACTCAATTAGCTACTTATTGCTAGGTTATATTTTCCCCTTTGCAGCAAGCATGTCAAAGATTATACATTTTTTTAACAGATTGCTTTTAATTGTATTAGTTGAAGGGCAGTCTTTATATGTAAACTAGTGAATTATAGTTAAGGGACCAAGGGCCATTGTGTCTTAAGTTTTAACTGTTCAATAGATCACCTAATAGTTTTTAAAATTTTTATAGGAATGTCTGATCTTATCCACAAACTTTAACAAATGGACATAAAAATATTCCTCCCTTGATTTTTCTGACCTGCACTTTTTCTGTATTGTTTTTGTATTTTTTATTTTGTTGGTTACTCCATGTCATTGGTTACTTCATGTCAGGATTATTTGCAGCAATCTTCTGTCCTTAATATATTGATGCTTTGGGGGGTTCTAACCTAAGCTCTATTCTTTTTCCATTCTTTAAATTCTCTGAGTAATTATACATTCTCTGAGTAATTATACATTCAGTTGGCTTTGATTACTATATATATTAATAAGTCCGGCCAGGTGCGTTGGCTCACACCTGTAATCCCAGCACTTTGGGAGGCCGAGGTGGGTGGATCACGAGGTCAGGAGTTCGAGACCAGCCTGGCCAAGATGGTGAAACCCCGTATCTACTAAAAAATACAAAAATTAGCTGAGCGCGATGGCGGGTGCCTGTAATACCAGCTACTAGGGAGGCTGAGGCAGGAGAGTCGCTTCAACCCGGGAGGCAGAGTTTGCAGTGAACCGAGATCACACCACTGCACTCCAGCCTGGGCGACAGAGCAAGACTCCATCTCAAAAAAACAATAATAATAACAGTAATTCCAACACCCATCTCTATGTCCACCCATTTCTTTTCTTTTCTTTTCTTTTTTTTTTTGAGACGGAGTCTTGCTCTGTCGCCCAGGCTGGAGTGCAGTGGCATGATCTCGGCTCACTGCAAGCTCCGCCTCCCGGGTTCACACCATTCTCCTGCCTCAGCCTCCAGAGTAGCTGGGACTACAGGCACCCGCCACCATGCCCGGCTAATTTTTTGTATTTTTAGTAGAGACAGGGTTTCACCGTGGTCTCGATCTCTTGACCTCGTGATTCGCCCGCCTCGGCCTCCCAAAGTGCTGGGATTACAGGCGTGAGCCACCGCGCCCGGCCACACCCATTTCTTTTCTAAACTTCAGGCTCAACTGCTTGTTCAAGCTCTCCATTGTTTACCTCACAGGAATCTCAAGGCAACTTGTTCAACTTGAGTGACTCTGGACTTCCCCTCTCTACTGGCTTCTCTGCAAATGTTTTTCTCGGTGAGTGCATCTGGTTTCCCAGCTGCTCAAA
Organism: Hylobates moloch; assembly: GCF_009828535.3. Taxonomy (NCBI): domain Eukaryota; kingdom Metazoa; phylum Chordata; class Mammalia; order Primates; family Hylobatidae; genus Hylobates; species Hylobates moloch. The sequence continues at coordinate 175,898,503 of NW_026652278.1, forward strand.
CCAGATTTCTAGTGCTCTCCCTTTGCTCTTTCCCATCCCACACTCCCCATCCTGGAAATCACATAGCTTTGTCAATTTCATCACTAGAAACACCAGCCCCTGCCCTTCTCCCCTTCTGGCATCACTGTACGGCATGCTACTCTCATCTCTTGTAGCCTCATTGCAATTTACCTCCCTGTTTCTAACTTGGCCCTGCTCCAATCCACTTTCCACACTGTATCCAAGGGATCTTGGTAAAATTCTAATCTGATTGTGCCATTCCCTTGCTTGATACCAATCAATAAATTCCCAAAGTTCTTAAGTAAATCTAGGTAAGCTGTTTATTAATTCCTTTATGTTATCATCTCCATTTACTTTTTTAACCTCGTTTCTACCCAACCAAAACACCTTTAAATGCAACAGTCCCACAATTCTAAATTACATTTATTTTTTATGGTATGCTATTTCTCACTTTCAGCATTTATATTTGCTGTTGATTCTGCCCAGAATACTGTGGACAGTCCCCTCTCCTTGCCTCTCATGCTCATTTTTAACCAACTTCTACTCGTTTTTATTTTTCATATATCGTCTCAGATATCATTTCTTCTTAGACACAATCTTTAGGGCCTCAAAGCTGATCTAGGTGTCCCTCTTATGTACTTTAATTTCTTGATCATATCAAATACAGTACTGAAATATTATTTTTCAGTGATGCTTCACACTGGTTCTATTTTTCTTTTTCTTTTTTAATACTTGGAAAACTTTCACTAACTAACTTACTATCATTGAGTTTCTTGACTGGGGTCCCCTACTTTCTTTAAAGGTGGATATTAGATTTGGAATAACCTCATGGGTGATTCCAATACATCTTTGGGGCAACATCTCTGACTATATATTGAGAAACACTACTTACTGTAATTCTTGTTTATTTATTTATATTCTACATTAGCCTGTAAGCTAGCTCTATGAGGGTTGTGCCTCTATTTAAAAATCTTACTGCTGTATCCCCAGTACTTATCAGGCACTTTGCAAGTAACAGGAATTCAACAAACAGATGATGGAGTCACTGAATGAACAGCCTTTGTCAATGAATGAAATGTTCAGGAGCTCTTTCTTTCTTTCTTTTTCTTTTTCTTGTTTTGACGGAGTCTTGCTCTGTTGCTAGGCTGGAGTGCAGTGGCACATGGCACAATCTCAGCTCACTGCAACTTCCGCCTCCCAGGTTCAAACTATTCTCCTGCCTCAGCCTCCCAAGTAGCTGGGACTATAGGCACACGCCACCACACCCAGCTAATTTTTGTATTTTTAGTAGAGATGGGGTTTCACCATGTTGGTCAGGATGGTCTTGATCTCTTGACCTTGTGATCTGCCCACCTCGGCCTCCCAAAGTGCTGGGATTACAGACGTGAGCCTGAGACATGAGGCTGAGAAGGAACACTTCCAAGGGAAGGAAAATAACCCTAGAAATGTCAGATTTGTGTCTACATAATTAATTTCTACTGTTATTCCAGGAATGTGACCAAAATTTATTAGATCTGTGCTTAAGAACAGTAAAGAACTTAAAAATTATCAAAAGCCTTAAAATGTGCATACAGCAATTCTGATTCTGGGAATTTATACTGGCAAAACATAAAAATTAGCATTAATATTTAATTACCTTGAGTTTTTATAATGGTAAAAATTGTGAATAACCTAAATGATCAATAATAGAGGATTGATTTATGAACTTATGGTATATTTATATAATAAACTATAATTTAGACATTAAATCATATTTTTAAATGTTATATGTGTTTTTTTAAAAACAAACTTTAAGTATATTGAAGGTTTATTACATAGGTAAACTCACGACACAGGGGTTTGGCATACAGATAATTTAATCGCCCAGGTACTAAGCATAGTAGCCAATAGTTATTCTTCTTAATCCTCTCCCTCCTCCCTCTCTTCACCCTCAAGTAGGCCCCAGTGTATGTTGTCCCCCTCTTCTTGTCTATGTATTCTCATCATCGAGTGCCCACTTGTAAGTGAGAACATGTGGCATTTGGTTTTCTGTTTCTGCTTTAGTTTGCTAGGGATAGTGGCCTCCAGCTCCATCCATGTTTCAGAAAAGGACATGATTGCGTTCCCTTTTGTAATTGCATAGTATTCCATCGTGTATATGTACCACTTTTTTTATTCAATCTGCCATTGATTCCATGTCTTTGCTATTGTGAATAGTGCTGCAGTGAACATACATATCCATGTATCTTTATGGTAGAATAATTTATATTCCTTTGGGTATATACCCAATAATGATATTGCTGGGTTGAATGGTTGTTCTCTTTTTAGCTCTGAGGAAGTGCCACACTGCTTTCCACAATGGTTGAACTAATTTACATTCCCACCAATAGTATAAAAGTGTTCCTTTTTCTCCACAACCTCAACAGCATCTGTTATTTTTTGACTTTTAGCAATAGCCATTCTGACTGGTGTGAGATGGTATTACACTGTTGTTTGAATTTTTATTTCTCTAATGATCAGTGATACTGAGCTTTTTTTATATGCTTTTTGGCTGCATGTATGTCTTCTTTTGAAAAGTGTCTGTTCATGTCCTTTGCTCACTTTTGATGGGACTATTTTCTTTCTTAACTTAAAATAAACCTAAAATTTGTTTAGGTTTCTTATAGATTATGAATATTAGGTCTTTATCAGATGCATAGTTTGCAAATATTTTCTCCCATCCTGCAGGCTGTTTACTCTATTGATAGTTTGTCTGTGCAGAAGATCTTAAGTTTAATTAGATCCCATTTGTCAATTTTTGCTTTTGCTGTAATTGCTTTTGGTGTCTTCGTCATGAAACTTTTGCCATCTCCTACGACCAGAATGGTTTTGCCTAGGTTGTCTTTCAGAGTTTTGACAGTTTTGGCTTTTACATTTAAGTCTTCAATCATCTTAAGTTGATTTTTGTATATGGTATAAGGAAGGGGTCCAATTTCAATCTTCTGCATATTGCTAGCCAGTTATCCCAGCACCATTTATTAAATAGGGAATCCTTTCCCCATTGCTTGTTTTTTTTCAGCTTTGTCAAAGATCAGATAGTTGTAGGTGTGTGGCCTTATTTCTGGGTTCTCTATTCTGTTCCATTGGTCTATGTGTCTGTTTTTGTACTAGTACCATACTATTTGGGTTACTGTAGCTCTGTAGTCTAGTTTAAAGTGGGGTAACATGATTCCTACAGCTTTGTTCTTTTTGCTTAGGATTGCCTTGGCTATTCAGGCTGTATTTTGGTCCTATATTAATTTTAAAATAAATTTTCTAGTTCTGTGAAGTTTCTAGTTCATTGGTAGTTTGACAGGAATAGCATTTAATCTGTAAACTGCTTTGGATACTGTGACCATGTTAATATTTATTCTACACATGAGCATAGAGTGTTTTTCCATTTATTTGTGTCATCTCTGATTTTTTTTGAGCAGTGTTTTGTAATTTTCCTTGTAGAGATCTTTCACTTCCCAGGTTAGCTGCATTCCTAGGTATTTTATTCTTTTTGTGGCAATTGTAAATGGAACTGCATTCCTGATTTGGCTCTCAGCTTGGCTGTTGTTGTGTACAGAAATGCTAGTGAGTTTTGTACATTGATTTTTTATGCTAAAACTTTATTGAAGTTGCTTATAAGCTGAAGGAGCATTTGGGCTGAGACTATGGGGATTTCTAGATATAGAATCATGTCATCTGCAAACAGGGATAGTTTTGCTTCCTCTCTTCCTATGCGGATGACCTTTATTTCTTTCTCTTGCCTGATTGCTCTGGCCAGGACTTCCAATACTATGTTGAATAGGAGTGGTAAGAGAGGATATCTTTGTTTTGTGCTGGTTTTTAAGGTAATGCCTCCAGCTTCTACCCATTCAGTGTGATGTTGGCAGTGGTTCTTATTATTTTGAGGTATGTTCCTTTAATGCCTAGTTTATTGAGAGTTTTTAATATGAATGGATGTCAAATTTTATCAAAAGACTTTACTGTGCTTACTGAAATAATCAGGTGGTTTTTGTCTTTAGTTCTGTTTATGTGATGAATCACATTTATTGATTTGCGTATGTTGAACCAATCTTGCATACTTGGGATAACACCTACTTGATTGTGGTGAATTAGCTTTTTGATGTGCTGCTGCATTTGGTTTGCAAGTATTTTGTTGAGACTTTCTGCATCAACATTCATCAAGAATATTGGACTAAAGTTTTCTTTTTTTGATTTGTCTCTGCCAGGCTTTGCTATCAGGATGCTAGCCTCATAGAATAAGTTGGGGAGGAGTCTTTCCTCAGTTTTTTGTAATAGTTTTAGCAGGAATAGTACCAGTTCTTGTTTGTACATCTGGTAGAATTCAGCTGTGAATCCACCTGGTCCTGGGCTTTTTTTGGTTGGTAGGTTATTTATTATTGTAAAATCATATTTTAGAAGTATATCTATCGATATGCATTTAATAATATATGATAGACAAAAAAGATTACCAAAAAATGCACACATAATTTCAGTTGTTAAATTTATATTTTATACATTTAATATATAAGAAACAGTGTTCACTGATATGTACAATCATATTCATAATTTTTATCACCCTAGCATAAGATAATTTTGTATATTCTGTTTTTTGGTTTTAGTAATTATTATTTTTTTACTCTGAAAGTGTGTTTCAAAAATTACAAAATGTTCCTAAAGTATGTGGAAACTAAAGAGAAGTATTTGCTCAAATTTTTACTGAAATCTTCTTCATCCATCACTTCCCACTAACCCAGTGTTTTTCTCAGGAGGCCCACACAATTGCCTATTATCAAGAAAAGATACCTTCCACAAAACTGAAGGGAGCAGTTATATGCTGTGTCACAGCAATTTCAATATAAGTTGTGGATATTTCCCGAAGGACAGTGTCTTGTTAATGGAAATGCACTCTTGCTTAATCAGATGATGACCTGGGATATGGTGTTAACTAGATAAAAAAGGCCATCTGTGCCTGAGGCTCTTCTAGTAGGAAATACTTGGAGCTTAAATTGTTTTCATTACTAGAATTTGCATGACAGTGGTTTTTAGTAACATACAAAGAAAAACATGGTACTTAAAAATACTATTAAAATGCCTTTCTTACTTTAAAAGAAAAAAGTAGTGTTTTTTGTTTTTTTTTTTTTTTGAGATGGAGTCTCACTCTATAGCCCAGGCTGGAGGGCAGTGGCACCATCTCGGCTCACTGCAAGCTCTGCCTCCCGGGTTCACGCCATTCTCCTGCCTCAGCCTCCCTAGTAGCTGGGACTACAGGCACCCGCCACTGCCCCCGGCTAATTTTTTGTATTTTTAGTAGAGATGGGGTTTCACCGTGGTCTCAATCTCCTGACCTCGTTGATCTGCCCACCTCAGCCTCCCAAAGTGTTGGGATTACAGGCGTGAGCCACCGTACCCGGCCAAAAAGTACTATTAGATAGTGTTACTAAATATTAAAAGGAACATTGTAAGAATTCTTACACATCTTATAGTGTGAGGAAAATATCCTCTTATTCTTAATTGTGTTATTTTAGACTTACTGCCTTTACATTTTAGTTAAACCTTTCCTGACACTTTTATTATTATAAATACATTAGTGTTATGTACTTTACCAAAATTATTGCTTTAGGGTAAAAACACTATTGAATAGTTTAGACTAAGGAATTTTGAAGGCTCATTAGTTTTGTTCATATAAATTGCCTATGAAATTAGGGATTCCTGAAAGGAGAGTGGTATCTTTTGAGTCAATTGTGTTGTCAAAATAATAATAATAATAACTCCACGAGCCCATGCTTTGGATCCTAGCTCTGCAGCCATTCTGTGACCTCACAGGCATTGGACCCTACAGTCACTGCTATAGAAGTCACATCTGCATCACAGACTTTACAGCAATGGTTGTTCCACACAAACCCACATTCTGGACCCCGGTTCCATAACAGCTTTACATGTGCCAGTGCCTACAACACAGGAGCCACTACTGCTTTAGAAGCACCCATGCCCTGGACCGTACAGAAACTATAGGTATCCACATGCTTTTGTTTCAGACCCTGGCTTTCCAGCTGTTCCATAAGCATCTGTTCATTGCACATTGAGACCAACACTGGAGCTGGGGTGCCTGCATCTCAAGCACCAGTGCCACTGCTACCATGAACAAAACCATGAACCAAACCCAATACCAAGAGGGATCCCCTTGGCCATGACTTCCCACATGGGAAAACAAGAAATCAGGAGGGCTCCCAGCACCTTCACCAACAATTAACCCAACAGCCCTCATCACCACTGTGGACATCTGCAGCCTTGGCCACTGAGGACCCTTGCAATCTTCAACTGATGGAAATGCACAGAGACTATGCTTTTGTACCTTCACTGGAGCTGGAATCGCTGCATTCCACCCTTCAGTACCCTCATACCCACCTATAGGTGAAGGACTTTCCTCAAAGTAGCCTGTAAATTCTGGAGTAGGTGACTGCCCCAGCAAATATGCAGACATCAGTGCAAGACAAGAAAAGCAGAAAACATCAAGAAAACATGACACTATCAAAGGAAAACCATAATTTCCAGTAGCCAATCTTCCATAATGGAGATCTACAAATTGTCACAGAAAGATTTCAAAATAAATGCCTTAAGAAAGCTCAAGCTACAAGCAGACTCAATGATATCAAGAAAACAATACATGAACAAAATGGGGTAAAGAGATATAAATAATTTTCAAAACCAATAAAACAAATTCTGAAGCTGAGGAATACAATGAATGAAATGAAAAAAATACAACAGTGACAAAGCAGACTTGATCAAGCAGAAAAAAAATTTGCAAGCTCAAAGACAGGTAATTTGAAATTACCCAGTTAAAGGAAGAAAAAGAAAAAAAGAGTGAAAATGAGTGCGGAAAGCCTGTAGGATTTATGAGATGCCATCAAGCAGACCAATTTACACATTATGATAATGTAAGGAGAAGAGAGAAAAAAAGAAATAATATTTAAAGAAATAGTGGCTGAAAATTCCTGAAATCTGAGGAAATATATATACATCAGGATACATTAAGCTCAAAATTTCCCAAACAAATTTAACTCAAAGAGGTCTCCACTGAGGCACATTATAATAAAATTTTTAAATATCAAAGAAAGAGAGATTTTGAAAGCATCAAGAGAAAAGAGACTCTTCACATACAGGGGAAATTTCATTAGACTACAGATGATTTCTTAGCAGAAACTTTTCAGGCCAGAAGGATAGGCTGGTAAATCCCAAGTGCTAAAATAAGAAGAAAGAAACTACCAAACAAGAATACTTTACTGAGCCAATCTGTCCTTAAGAAATGAAGACGAGATAAAGACTTTCCCAGACCAAAATACAAACAAGCAAACGAAAAACAAATGAGGGAGTTTGTTACCACAAGACCTGCCTTACAAGAAAGTTCTCCAAGCTGAAATGAAAAGACTTTAGTAAGATGAAAATATAAGAAAATATAAAAATCATTAGTAAAAATAAATATATAGTCAAATTCAAAATATTCAAATACTGTAATAGTGATAGGTAAATCACTCTTAACTCTAGTATAATGGTTAAAAGACAAAAGTATTTTTTAAAACTATAGTTAAAGTAATTTTTCAACAAACATACATAATAAAAATATGTAAACTGCAAGATCAAGAAACATAAAATATGTTTGGGGGAGTGGAGGAAAGAAAGGGCAGAGTTTTTGTATGTGATTAAGGTTAACTTGTTATTAGTATGAAATAGACTGTTATAAATTTAATATGTTTTGTGTTAGCCTCATGGTAATTGCACAGGAAAAACCTATAGTAGATACAGATAAGATAAAGAGTAAGGAATCATCACATATCACTACAGAAAATCAATGACAAAGGAAATGTGCAAGAGGGGAAGAAAGAAGCAAAAGAACTACAAAAGAGACAGACACAATTGAAAAAAGGCAGTAGTAAGTCCGTGCCTATCAATACTTACTTTAAATATAAATGGATTAAATTATTCAATCAGAAGACATAGAGTGAATAAAAATAAACAAATGTGCACACATGCACACACACACACACCCACACAAACCAAACTATATGCGCCTATAAGAGACTCACCTCAGCTTTAATGACAGTTATAGGTCAAATGTGAAGGGATGGAAATGGAAATGGAAACCAAACCAATGGAGAGGTTGCAATACTTACATCGGAAAATACAGACTATGTCCAAAACTGCCACCAGAGACAAAGAAGGTCATTATAGACAGACAAAAGAATCAACAAATCCAGCGTATATAACAATTGTAAATACATATGCACACAACATTGAGGCACCTACATATGTAACATAAATATTACCAGAACTAAATGGAGAAATACACAACACTACAACAAATAGTAGGTAAATTCAATACCTTCACTTTCAACAATGAACATACTTTCCAGAAAGAAAATTAATAAACAAACATTGGATTTGAACTACACTCAGACCAACTGTCCTAATGTGTCTGGAATTGGTGGGTTCTTGATCTCACTGACTTCAAGAATGAAGGTGCGGACCCTCGCGGTGAGTGTTACAGTTCTTACAGGCGGCATGTCAGGAGTTTGTTCCTTCTGATGTTCAGATGCGTTTGGTTTCTTCCTTCTGGTGGGGTTTGTGGTCTTGCTGGCTCAGGAGTGAAGCTGCAGACCTTCACAGTGAGTGTTACAGCTCTTAAGGCAGTGCGTCTGGAGTTGTTCGTTCCTCCTGGTGGGTTCGTGGTCTCGCTGGCTTCAGAAGTGAAGCTGCAGACCTTCGCGGTATGTTACAGCTCATAAAGGCAGTGTGGACCCAAGGAGTAAGCAGCAGCAAGATTTATTGCAAAGAGCAAAAGAACAAAGCTTCCACAGGGTGGACGGGGACCCAAGCAGGTTGCCACTGCTGGCTAGGGCAGCCTGCTTTTATTCTCTTATCTGGCTCCACCCACATCCTGCTGATTGGTAGAGCCGAGTGGTCTGTTTTGACAGGGCGCTGATTGGTGCATTTACAATCCCTGAGCTAGACATAAAGGTTGCCCACATCCCCACCAGATTAGCTAGATACAGAGCCTCCACACAAAGGTTCTCCAAGTCCCCACCAGGGTAGCTAGATACAGAGTGTCCATTGGTGCACTGACAAACCCTGAGATAGACACAGGGTGCTGATTGGTGTGTTTACAAACCTTGAGCTAAATACAGAGTGCTGACTGGTGTATTTACAATCCCTGAGCTAGACATAGAGGTTCTCCAAGCCTCCACCACAGTAGCTAGATACAGAGTGTCAATTGGTGCATTCACAAACCCTGAGCTAGACACAGCGTGCTGATTGGTGTGTTTACAAACCTTGAGCTAGATACAGAGTGCCGATTGGTGCATTTACAATCCCTTAGCTAGACATAAAGGTTCTCCACCTCCCCACCAGACTCAGGAGCCCAGCTGGCTTCACCCAGTGGATCCTGCATAGGGGCTGCAGGTGGAGCTGCGTGCCAGTCCCCTGCCCTGCGCCTGCCCTCCTCAGCCCTTGGGTGGTCGATGGGACTGGGCGCCGTGGGGCAGGGGGCAGCGCTCATCGGGGAGGTTCAGGCACATAGGAGCCCACGGAGGTGCGGGCGCTCAGGCTTGGCGGGCTGCAGATCCTGAGCCCTGCCCCGCAGGAAGGCAGCTAAGGCCCCTCGAGAAATTGAGCACAGCAGCTGCTGGCCCAGGTGCTAAGCCCCTCACTGCTGGGGCCGACAGGCCACTTCGAGTGCGGGGCGCTCAGCCCACACCCACCGGACCTGGCGCTGGCCCGGAAGCACCGTGTGCAGCCCCGGTTCCCGCTGGCGCCTCTTCCTCCACACCTCCCCGCAAGCTGAGGGAGCCGGCTCCAGCTTGGCGAGCCCAGAAATGGGCTCCCCAAGTGCTGCCAAAGTGGGAGCCCAGGCAGAGGAGGTGCTGAGAGCAAGCGAGGGTGCATGCAGTCACCTCTCACTAACAGACATATGCAGAACACTCCATCCAACAGTAACTAAGTACACATTTTTTTCAAGTGCACATTAAACATCCTCCAGGACAGATCATAGTTGAGGAAAAAAAAAAAAAAAAAAAAAACAGGCCATAGCACAGGTAAAAAAATTGAAATCATAGCAAGTATTTTTCCAACCACACGATACAAAACTAGAAATCAACAATAAGAGAAAAGCTAAAAATTTACAAATATGTGAAAATTAACACACTCCTAAACTACAAATGAGTCAAAGAAGACATCAAAAGGGAAATAAAAAGATTGTAAAACAAATAAAAGTAAAACATACCAAAACTTATGGGATGCAGCATAAGCAGTACAGGAAGTTTACAGTAATAAACACCTATATTAAGAAAAAAGAAACATCTCAAATAAATAACCCAACTTTACACCTTAAGAAATTAGAAAAGAAAGAACAATCTATACTTAAAATCAGCAGAAGAAAAGAAATAATAAAGATCAGAGCAGAAATAAATAGATACTTAAAAAACAACGTAAAGGATCATGGCTGGGGGCACTGGCTCACGCCTGCAATCCCAGCACTTTGGGAGGCTGAGGCGGGCGGATCACCCGAGGTCAGGAGTTCGTGACCAACCTGACTAACATGGAGAAACCCTATCTCTACTAAAAATACAAAATTAGCCAGGCGTGTGGCGCATGCCTGTAATCCCAGCTACTTGGGAGGTTGAGGTAGGAGAATCGCTTGAACCTAGAAGGCAGAGGTTGTGTTGAGCCGAGGTTGCACCATTGTACTCCAGCTTGGGCAACAAGAGAGAAACTCTGCTCAAAAAAAGAAAAAAAATGTAAAGGATCAAGAAAACTAATAGATGCTTTTTGAAAAATTTAAAAAATTAACAAACTTTCATTTAAATTAACTGAGAAAGAAAGAGAGAAGACCCAAATAAATAAAAGTACACATTAAAGAGGAGGCCTTTAAATGACATCACAAAGACACAAATTACTGAGACTATTATGAACAATTATATGCCAACAAATTTGATAAGCTAGATGAATTTGGGTAAATTTCTAGAAACACACAGCCTACCAAAACTGAAGCATGAAGAAATAGAAAACTTGGACAGACTAATAATGACTAAGGAAATTTAACCAATAATAAAAAATCTCTCACCAAAGAAAAACCCAGGACCTGATAAAATTTACTATTTGGTAGACCTCACTGTTGAGTTCAACAGTGAATTCTACTGAACATTTAAGGAGAATTATTGTCAGTCATTTTCAAATTCATCCAAAAAATTGAAAGATAAAGAAAATTTTAAACTAAGGCTAATATTAAGGTATTAAGGCTAATATTACCTTAATACCAAAGCCAGATAAAGACACAAAAATATAAAATTACAGGCCAATATCCCTGAGGAACATAGAGGCAAAAATCCTTAAGAAAATATTAGCAACCTGAATTTAACAGCATTAAAAGGATCATATACCTTTATCAAGTGGCATTTATCTCTGAGATGCAAGGATGGTTCAACATAACAAAATCAATAAATGTGATACACATTAACCATATGAAAAGTAGAAATCATATTACTATCTTATAGATGCAGAAAAAGTACTTAACACAATTCAACATTGTTTCATGATAAAAGCTCTCAACAAATTGGATATAGAAGAAATGTATCTCAGCATAACAAAGGTCATATGCAACAAGCTCCAAAATAACCGTATACTCAGTAGTGAAAAGGTGGAAGTTTTTCCTCTATGATCAAGAACAAGGTTGCCCACTCTCACCACTTCAACTTAACATAGTACTAGAAGGCCTAGTTAGGGCAATTAGGCAAGAAAACAAAACAAAACAAAAGGCATCTAAATTAGAAAGGAAGATGTAAAATAGTCTCCTGTTGCAAATGATATGATCTATATATAGATAATCCTAAAGACTCCACCAAAAAAACTGTTAGGACTAAGAAACAATTTCATTAAGGTTTCAGGATACAAAAGCAACATACAAGAGGTAGTAATATTTCTATACACTAACTGAAACTGCTTGAAAAATAATTTTTTAAATCCCATTTAAAATAGCATCAAAAATAAAATATTTGGAAATAAATTTAAACAAGAAGGTGAAACATCTGTACACTGAAAACTATAAAACTTTGATACAGGAAATTGAAGAAGATGCAAATAAATAAAAACATATTCCGTGTTCATGATTTGGAAAAATAGATGTTACTAAAATATCTACATTATCCAAAGCAATCTATAGACTCATTGCATTCCATACCAGAATTTCAATGACATTTTTCACAGAAATAGAAAAAAGATTCTAAAATTTTTATGGAACCACAAAAGACCCCTAATAGCTAAAGCAATCTTGAGCAAGAAGAACAAAGCTGGAGGTATTACACTTCCTGATTTCCAATTATGTTACAAAGCTATAGTAATCAAAACAGTATGGTACTGGGCTAAAAATTAGACATATAGATCAATGGAGCAGAATAGAGAGCTTAGAAGTAAACCCACACATATATGGTCAACTAATTTTCCACAAAGGTGTCCAGAAAAAACAATGAAGAAAATACAGTGTTTTAAATAAATGGTGTTAGGAAAACGGGACATCCACACGCAAAAGAATGAAATTAGACACTTACCCTACACCATATAGAAAAATCAACTCAAAATGGACTAAATAATTAAACTTAAGACCCAAACCCTTCAACTTCTAATAGAAAATACAAGGGAAAAACTCCTTGATATTCGTTCTGGCTATATATATATACTTTTTGGTTACAACCCAAAAGTTTCAGGCAACAAAAGCAAAAATAATAAGTGGTACTACAAAACACTAAAACATGTTTACACAGCAAAGAAAACAATCCAGAAAATGAAAAGGTGACCTACAGAATGGGGGAAAATAGTTACAAACCAATTATCTAATAAGGAGTTCACATTCAACATACGCGATAGCCCCTCAACCCCCATCCATAGTTTCACTTTCCATGGTTTCCGTTACCCATGGTTAACTGCAGTCTGAAAATATTAAATGGAAAATTCTCAAAATAAACAGTTTACAAGTTTTAAATTAGCATGATGAAATCTCACTCTGACCTGCTCCATTCTGTCTGGGATGTGAATCATCTTTTTGTCCAACATATCCATGCTGTATATGATATTCATCTTTTAATCATCCACATGGCCTGCTCCTGACATTCGACCAGTAACATCATCATGGCTCAAAGATCAGGAACACCCACAGCAGATGATCCTCCTTCTGACATATGATCAGAAGATCAATAGCAGCCTAATGCTACATCACAATGCCTGCATTATTTGCCTCACTTCATCTTATTGGGTAGGCATTTTATCATCTCACATCATCATAAGAAGGGTGAATGCAGTGCAGTAAAATATGGGCCAGGCATGGTGGCTCACACTTGTAATCCCAGTACTTTGGGAGGCTGAGGTTGGTGGATCACTTGAGCCCAGGAGTACTAGACTAGCCTGGCCAACATGGCAAAACCCTGTCTCTACAGAAAATACAAAAATTAGCCAGGCATGGTGGCACATGCCTGTAATGCTAGCTACTTAGGAGGCAAAGGTGGGAGGATCGCTTGAACCCAGGAGGCAGAGGTTTCAATGAACCCAGATCATGCCACTGCCCTCCAGCCTGAGTAACAGAGTGAGACTCTGTCTAAAAAAAAAAAAAAAAAATTTAGAGACCATATTCCATATTCACATAATTTTAATTACAGTATATTGTTATAACTATTCTACTTTACTGTTAGCTATTGTTCATCTCTTACTGTCCCTAATTTATAAATCAAATTGTATGGTAAGTATGTATGTATAGAGAAAAAAGCATAGTGTATATAGGGTTTGGTACTATCCGCTGTCTCATGTATCCACTATAGGTACTGGAAGATATACCCCCAGAAAAGTAGAGACTACTCTATAAAGAACATATATAACCCAATAGCAAATAAAGCAAATAGCCCAATAAAAATATAGGCAAAGGGGCTCAATAGACATTTTTCCAAAAAAAGCCATGCAAATGGCCAACAGGAATATAAAAATGTGCTCGGTGTTACTAATCCTCAGGAAAATGCAAATTAAAACAACAATGAGATATCTCATAGCATTCAATAAGACAGTTATTATCAAAAGTCAAAAGATCGCAAGTGCTGTTGAGGGTATGGAGAAAAGGGACCCCTTGTACATTGTTGGTGGGAATTTAAATTGAAAACAGTATGGAAGTTTTTCAAAAAGTTAAAAATGCAATTACCATATGATTCAGCAACCCCACTTCTGGGTATATACCCAAAGGAAATAAAACAACTATCTCAAACAGATCTATGCACTCTCATAGTCATAGCAGCATTATTCATGGTCGCTAAGATACAGAAACAATCTAACTGTCCATCCACAAATGAATGAATAAAGAAAATGTAGCATATATATATATATATATATATATATATAAAATGAAATATTATTTAGCCTTACAAAAGAGGGAAATCTTTAAAACACAATGGATGAACCGGGACATCCTGCTAATTTAAATAAGCCAGGCATAGAAAGACAAATAAATATTGCATGATCTCACATGTGAAATATAAAAATAATTAAATAAACTTATCACCTCACCTCATTCCTATTTTTGTGTATGTGGTAAAAATACTTCAGATCTATCTATTCGTTTAGCAAATTTCAAGTATACAACACCTTATTATTAATTTATAGTCATCATGCCATACATTGGTATCCAAAACTTATTTACCTTAAAGGTTGCATCTTTTGACCACCATCTCACACCACACACAGAAAAAATAGATATGAGGTGAGGTGATGGATATGATAGTTTTATTGTGGCAAGAATTTCACAATACATAAGTATATCAAAGCATTATATTGTATATTTCAAATCTATACAATTTTGTCAATTATACCTCAATAAAGCTGGAAAAAAGAAATCTAATAGCTCCACTTAAATGATGTTCAGCTTCAACGACTTTGTTTGCCAAAAAATTTTGTTAAAAGGTGTTACTGTAATAATCATCTTTAAAATGAGCACTAAAACTCAGAAAATTAATATAGATGTACATAAAATAATGTCAATTTCTTAAATCCTAGAGCATTTGGTTTTTAAAACAAGAGTTGTGATTTCTATTTTGATTGCGGCTCTGATAAAAGTCAACCAAATTCATTTGCTGCATAAATTACTCACAGATTGTTAACAGAAATTTTTTCTGCAGCTGCAATAACTCATCCAGGCTGTTACAGAACTATGTAACTCACTGCAGGCAGAACTTCCTAAATGTCAACTTAGGAACCAAAGAGGTTTCATGGATCTATATGAAGTTTAGCACCATACTGGGTTTTGAACACAGATGCTCCACAGACCTGTGACTGTATTTACAGTAGCATAATGATTCAGTTGCTATCTAACATCTAATCTCCAGCCTCTAAATATGCCACAAATGCCGCTGTTCACTACTTATGTGCTAGACTTGCCCATCTTGTCTCATACCTACTTTTAACTACTCTTCTTTATGCTTCTCCCCCTAATTTTGTGCTAGGCAGTCACCTCCATTGGAAATATTTAGAAAGAGCCAAAAATATATTTAAATGTAAGAAACGCAAGGAGAAATGCACAATCAAGGAGGAATGATGAGCAAATGAGTAGGGATGCAAATAATTCACAGGGTACTAAATATTCTTCCATCTTCCAATTTCCCTCTATGGTACATTTCCGTATTCGTCCTCAACTTGAGCTTCTAAGATAATAACGCAATAGCAATTCATATCCCTAGATTATCCACAGATAAAATAGACTGTAGCAGCTGCTCTCTTCTGCCCAGGTCCCCCTTCAGTCTTCAAGGATGTAGTCCCTCAGCTGCATAGAGTGCTATGGCTGACAGTCCTCAATGGTCACCTCTCTCTTGGAATTGCCTGTTGGTAGAGAGAGCTGCCTCTCTTGATGTCACAATCCTTTCCTAAGGGAAATCTGTTTCCAATGCCTGTTGAGGAAGCTTGGCCCCTCACTCACTCAGGTGTGGCTTTCAAAGACAGCTACGAGGGGGAATTCTCTCAATGGGCAGGGCTTCATGCACTACGCTTGGTCATCTAATTCATGTAGAAAGAGATGTAGCCTCAGCCTCAGTTTGGAATATACACAGACGGGTGGGTGCTGAATGGCACAGACAGATCATCAGAGGCCTAGTGGGAGAGAAATTAGGAGATCATAGACAAGGATATCTGGAGTAGTGTTGTGTAGCTGACACTACGGGAGAAGACACAATGTGGGAAGATCTTTCAGTTGCAGGTTAACACCCACCAGAAATCACCTATTTTGAAAGAGGCTCTAGACAGCCAAGTAGATGGACTGACTCAGCCACTTGACGCCAGCCAGCTTCTGTCATTGGCCATTCCAGTGCTGCTGAAATGAACACATGAAAGGAGTAGCTTTAGTGTCAGAGATGTTCGGTTATGCTCGGGCCCAACAGCATGGGCTCCCACTCATCAAAGCTGGTCTAGCTCCAGGTGCTGCCAAACAGCAAACTTGCCAGCAACAAAGATGACATCTTCATCCCCAATATTGCATCATCTCTTGAGGAGATCATCCCATCACTAAGTGGCAAGTTCACCACCGTCTACTTCCTTCATCTTGCAAGGGTCAGTGGTTCATTTTGACAGTAACAAACAAATTCTGAACATGAATTTGCTTTTTCTGTCCCCATGGTTTCAGCCAACACCGTTATCTGAATGCTTACAGAGTGTTAGATCCAACAACAGCAATTTCACTTATAATTATGTCAGGCAGAGGGACAAACCTTAAAACCAAGCAGGTCCATCAGTGGGTCCATAATGACAGGATCTGCTGGTCATATCACAAGCCACACCACTCTATTGCATCAACCTGTTGGAGTGCTGAAACAGCCTGTTGAAACACAATGGAGGTGTAGGCCCAGACATGCTTCCCTGTGAAAATGAGACAGCACTCTCCAGGACATAGCATCTATCCTGAATCAATGAGCATTCGCGGGCTCTGGGTTCCCGATAAACAGAATACATAGACGAGAAACCAAAGTCTGGAAGCAAGAGTGGCCTCTGTTACCAACATTCCCAGTGACCCACTGGAGGATTTGTGCTTCTTGTTCCTGCAACTCTGGGGTCTGTGGGTTTAAAGATCTTGGATCCCGAAGGAAGAACATTTCTGCCATGAACACATCATCATTTCCCTTGAATCTAAGCTGTGGTAGCTTCCCGGACACATTAAATTTCTCATGGCAAAGGACAAAAGTACAAGAAAAGGAGTCACCATCCTAACAGAGGTAATGGATTCTTGCCCTCCTTTATCCTCCACCTCAGGAGGAGGAGCTGTTGCTACAGGGAGGAATATGCTGGCAATCTACCTTTGGAAAGTCCTTGACCAATTGTTTTGGTAAATGGACAAGTGTAGCAGCCCTAGCCTCAGGCAGGTATAGTGCCCAGGACTTCATGCCAGTGAAGACCCATCTAGAAGAGCAGAGGTGGTATCTGAGGGTGAGTAGAATCTAGGATGGACAGTAGAGGAGGGAGACTGTGTACTAATTGTGGGTCTTGAGACAAAATGCAGTGGTCAGGCCTATAATTTTCCTTGAGGACGCTCACTGGAATCCGTGGAGAGGCTACCCCAACATTTATGTAAAGAAGCAGAACGAGTACAGGAGGGAATGATCTACAGTAGACACAGCTGAGCTGCCCAGATTCTCCTGCAGGATTGAAGGGCTGTTCCTTCCCTTTCTCCTCCCTGCACTGGTAGGCATCAGCCTAGAGATGTGCAGTGTACTCTGAGTGCCTCAAGTTTGGGGCTTGACTTACAGTGCCACGGTGCTTAACACACTTGAAGAGAGGGTGAACGACAGCGTGATAGAATGACTGTTTTCATTACAGCATAGCAGGGTGTTGACTCTTCTTTTTGGCTTTGAGACAATGTACTTGTTCAAGTCATGAAGTCACCTGTCTTTAGAATCACTAAGAGTTGGTCCAAGATAACTTAGTTGACTGAAACACTACATTAATCATGTTATGTGACCTATGAAATAGTCTGCTGGAAAGCAAATTATGTCATTTCATTAAATCATCTTATCAGGGATGACTACAAAACCCATGAAATCAGCCACTTTTTCTCAATTTCTTTCATAGATTTCATATTATTCATAAACAAATTTTTAAGAAAGTAATTTAATTTGGGTACAAAAATAATTATATATTAAGATACACTGGATTTTATGTTATGATTGGAAAGTCATATTCATGTGGATGCATTTAGGTAGCAGCTGTAGGATCTTATGTAAGTTTCTGAACTTTTCTGTACTTTAATTTCTGTGCCTTATTTGTTAAATGTACCTTCCTCTTAAGGTTGATGTGAAAATTACTTCATGTTACTTACGAGGAAAATGAGGGCCAGAAAAATGAAGCAATGGGCTCAAGGTCACACAGCTAGACAGTGGCCACGCTAACGCAGCAAAGGTCAAAGCTGAAGAAACAATCCCGTAGGTGCTTTAGCATTTCTTCATAGCCTTTCTTTTCTTGGCTTTATTATGAATCTTTCCATCTGGCCATGTCATCTGTTTGGCCTATTCTCCAGAAGTCAAGAGATTAGATCTGAATCTCAGCAGTCTTGTCCTTGATGCGATAGAGAGCTGAAATCCTGTCTTAGAATAAATATCAATATAGGCCGGGCGCGGTGGCTCAAGCCTGTAATCCCAGCACTTTGGGAGGCCAAAGGGGGAGGATCACGAGGTCAGGAGATCAAGACCATCCTGGCTAACACAGTGAAACCCCGTCTCTACTAAAAATACAAAGAATTAGCTGGGCATGGTGGTGGGCGCCTGTAGTCCCAGCCACTCAGGAGGCTGACAGGCAGGAGAATGGCGTGAACCTGGGAAGTGGAGCTTGCAGTGAGCTGAGATCGCGCCACTGCACTCCAGCCTGGGCGACAGAGCGTGGCTCCATCTCAAAAAAAAAAAAGAAAAAAGAGAAAGAATACATAACAATATAAAGCTTGATTCTTCCAGCAGCCCTGGGAGCCAACTCTAAGTTCGCTGATGAAATACCTGTTCCAGCTTACCTCTCAAACATTGCTCTCTGAATATTTTTTGTTGGATTCAAAGAAGTTTGCATGCTTTTATCCATTCGAGAACAAAATTTTCTGCAAATCCGCCTGAGACATACAATATATGCATGTGGATTTTTTATTGAAAGCAAGTTTACCGCTGTATCCTTCCGTTTTTCTTCAAAGTATCAAGTTGTATTGAAGTTTGTTACCTCAGTGTTGAATGCCATTTTTTTTTTTTTTTTTGAGATGGAGCCTCGCTCTGTCGCCCAGGCTGGAGTGCAGTGGCACGATCTCAGCTCATTGCAACCTCCACCTCTTGGGTTCAAGCGAGTCTCCTGCCTCACTCTCCTGAGTAGCTGGGACTACAGGCACTCACTGTCATACCCGGCTAATTTTTGTATTTTTAGTAGAGACGGGGTTTCACCATATTGGCTAGGCTGGTCTTGAACTCCCGACATGAACTGATCCACCCACCTCGGCCTCCCAAAGTGCTGGGATTACAGGTGTAAGCCCCTGTGCCTGGCCCATTTTTATATCATAAAATAAATCTACATATTTATTTACCTATACTTTTCAAAATATTATCACAGAGTTATTCTATCTAAAGCAAGACTTAACTTTCAATGTTCAATTAAGTCATTCACTGCATTGTATTTATTTAACATTATATCACCATTGGTTCACATTGTATGTCCTCCTTTGAACTGAGTCAAATATTAACAGTAAAAAGTTATCTTTTTGATAAAAGTTTTAAGCACACTAAATAGGAAATTTATAATGAATCTCAGTTATAGATCTGTTAAAATATGTTTTTAAAGGTATATTTCAAGTTTTCTAGCAGAGAATATAGCGATCTGATGAGAGATATCTAGTGCCTCTTTATTAATAGAAAGTGACTGAAGCTTAGCCATCACTCCTGATAAAATCATAAATAATTTTTTGAAAACCACATACAGATAATGAATGTCTACATTTATAAGAAGTAGAATAATGTTTTGTTATATAATCATCTATTAGAAACATAAAACGTTTTAAACTACAATAACTGTAGGTCCATGGATTGAGTTGAATTATTTCATTAGAAAATAATTTTAAAAGAAAGCCGATTCAATTATCAACATAAAATATTGTGAAATGGAGTTAATATCTTACTTGTAATATTTCTAGACTTTTTAAAAGGGCTAATATTAAAAGAGAAAGAGAGAGAGAGAGAGAAGCTTGATTAGCCACCAGGGAAATGCAAATATAAACCAAAATTAGATACCACTTCACACCCAGTGTGAAGTGAATGGCTACAGTAGAAAAGACAGATAATCACAAGTACTGGTGAGGATGTGGTGAGATCGGACCCCTCATGTTCTGCTGGTGTGTATATAAAATGTGCAACTTCTTTGGAAAACAGTCTGACAGTTCCCCACACAGTTAAACAGAGTTACCATATGATCAAGCAATTTGACTCCTAGGTGAATACCCAAGAAAAATGAAACCATGTGTCCACATAAAAGTCTGTACACAAATGTATACAGCAGCATTATTCATATAGCCCCAAAGTGGAATCAACCCAAATGTCCGTCTGATGAAGGGACAAACAAATGCCCTCATTCATACAATGGAATACTATTCAGCAATAAAAAGGAATTCAGTACAGGTACTCGTTACAACGTGAATGAATCTTGAAATCGTGTTAAGTGAAAGAAGATAGTCACCAAGGATGGCTGTATGATTCCACTTATAACAAATGTACAGAATAGGCAAATTTATAAAGACAGAAGCTAGGTAGGTGATTACCCAAGGCTGGGGAAATGGGGAGATTTAGGAGCCCTGACTGAGTGCAGAATTTATTTTAGAGATCATAAAGAGTGTTTTAAAATTGATTGTGATGATGGCTTTACAACTCTGTAAATATGCTAAAAATAATTAAATTGTATTTTATAAGTGGGTAAATTTTGTGGTGTGAAGATTATATCTTAGCGAAGTTGTTAAAAAAAGAGAAACAGTGAAGTGTGTCACACTTAAATGAAAAAATCTTCATTTCCCTCCAAATTTATTTAAAAATCTTGCCAAAGTGTAGTATATGTAATAAATTGAACCATGGATAGTACTGGATTTTAATCATACTTTACTAATTCTTAATCAAAATATATGCTAGATGAATACTGTTCAATTTATAATTATTCTGCATGGGCTTTTAAATAGTACTAAATTACTCTAGGTATGAAAAGTCTTTGAAATGAATATTCCACTTATAGAAATATATCCTTTGGAAATAATTAACCACATGTATAATTATTTCACTTCAAGAATTTTACTAATCATGTTTCTGATAATAAAAATTTAGGACAATCAAAATGCCCAACATTAAGTATTAGTTTAGATAATTTCACATTATTTAAATATTCAATATTCTCCCCTTTTAAAAAAGCTGTGAACGTACCTATTGAAATGAAAATGCTTATAATATGGAGTTTAATGACTAAAACAGTTTTATATGAGCATGTACAGTGTGATCATTTTTCTTAAAGATATGCATGGAAAGTTATCTATTAATAGCAATGGTTGTCTCTGGGCAGTGTGAGCATATGATTATGGTGTGTCTCCTTTTATTCATCTATACTTACAAGTCTCTCCTATAATGAGTATCTATTGATTTGGTAACATGTAAGATATTTTTAATTTTAAAAAATAACCAAATCGCATTTTAGTGTTAACAGCAAGCAGCACAAAATACCGTGTCGCTCCCTGGATATTTCACCGGAAGGGTTCACTCACATTACCCTGGAAGGAAGACAATAAGAAATGGTGAGCCTGATGGAATAGAGAGAGAGGCTGAGGAGTAGTTCTACCTGCCTGTTTTTCCATGGTGACAGTGGAATATTAATCACAGATGGATGAGACTTAACATTGCTCAGACTATCATTAGCTATTTTCATCAATCACTGTCCAATTATTGCTAATCCTCTACCATCCTCATCCTGTGGGGGGAAAAAAATGACAGACTATGTGTATCAAGCAAGGTTCCCAGGTATAAGCAACAAGAAAAAAAAAATGAAGTTGGCTATGTTAAGATAAATGAATCAACTGGAAGTATGTAGAGGGCTCAGAAAACAAAGGTGAAGTAGAGGAACCTGCTTAAATAACCAGTAAGAACAAAAGAAGTTCTAGAAGCCAAGTTGCAACAAATTCCTAGACGGAATGCCAGTACCCAGGACCACTCTTAGGCCCAGGCAAGAAGGGCCATTGCCCCAGCTCTGGGTTTTAAAGAAACTCTGGTCCTGTGGCCTTGTCCCTGAGGCAAGAGTCTATGAAGTTGAGGATACACATTACCCAGAGCCCAAGCCCTGCCTTGAGACCATGTTGGGACACATATGACCCCATGATTGTTTGCACAAGTAGTCCTGAACTCACTCAAAGCCTATGCAGTCCTCTTCACAGGCTCCACCCACTCGAACAGAAACTGCATACAGGTGGACCTAGGTAAAGAGTAGCCAACATGCAGCTTTCTGTTGGGGGTTATGGATGAAGCTAGATCTATAGGTCAGGCTGTCCACTTGTGTAGGCACAAATTTCTTACAGAGCAAAACACAGCCAAGAGCAAGAATCTAGGGGAAAAGGGCTCGCATACTAAGACCAAACACTGGAGGCAGTATTCCCAAGCTTCCGGAATCCAGCATGCAAGCCCCAGGGAGCTAAGAATTCAAAACTCAAACCTGGCCACCTGGGTTTTTATGAAGGCACATTTTTCCAGGGAGTAGAATAGATATATATATATTATGTATATGATTAAGCAGTTTTTAAGATTAACTTACAACTTTTAAATATTTAGTTTTATGGCGTGTGGACTTCCATGTATACTGTTGGGTCTTGCAAATGTCATCATTGCCAGACAAACCTAACAAATTCTAAGTATATGCTGGTCACTCCTTTATCTTTGCGTTTCTTTTCCCTCAAGATACAAAGACCCAGATAACAAATATATTCATCCCAGGTCATGAGTCACACCCTTGCTGCCAGGTCTTGAGAGAGGGGGATATGGCCTTTGGCAGCCTCTCCAGTGGGAGGCAGGGCCCTATTGACCCACAGGAACACACACAATGGCGATGACCTGCTCTTCTTCTATTAATAAGGAGAGAGAAGTGCATGCTGGACAGCCAAACAAGGCAAAACCCAGAGAAATATGCATTGTATTGGGAGGAAGAAGGCCATCCTAACTCAACTAGCTATATGAGGTCAATGACATTAAGCCTCTTTTTCTCCCATATAAAATAACCATAAAAACGTCTACTTCATTGGATTGTTAA
Organism: Hylobates moloch; assembly: GCF_009828535.3. Classification (NCBI taxonomy): domain Eukaryota; kingdom Metazoa; phylum Chordata; class Mammalia; order Primates; family Hylobatidae; genus Hylobates; species Hylobates moloch. Next base: position 175,921,834 of record NW_026652278.1, read on the forward strand.
GAGCATTAAAAAGATAATATGTGTGAAAAAATGCTCTGCAAACTGCAAAGTGCTATACAAATTAGCATATTAGTGTTATACTCTTGGGAGAGCTCTGGCAGTTGCCAATCAAGAATTAAGAGAAATACACTAATTAGAGGAGACACCTGACAATGATGAAGAGAGGTGGCAGGTAAGACCCCACCTGCTTCAATGCAGCCCTATTCAAATCTTTACATTTTGTATGCTGCTGCTCAGCCCCACATTACAATAAATATCTCCCATATAATCTGCACAATTTCCCTACAATAAATTGTCAAGCTTCATTTGGTCATCCCTATAAACTTAATATACTCTAAGCAGGTTAAGTACATTCAAGGATTTCACAATGAACAGCTGAGATCCAGTTATCATTAAAATGAAGTGCTGACATTGGAATAAAGCCACAAGAAAGTGTTTACTGCTACTGCTGCTCTGGAATTATAATCGTTTCTTTGCTTGGCCTTTAGAGGACTGAATCATCTGATGCATATCTATCTTGTTTAGTAATAAGATTTGAAACCTAATGTTGAAATGTCCATATACATGTTTATTAGAACTAGAAACCAGGTCCACATTAAGCGCATAAAACCATAACTTCTTTATTAATTGCCTACATTTATTATCTATGCTGGCTGCATACAATTTTATGAGGTGATAACTGTTTTCCAATTTAACAGAGTATGAGCTGCAAAGGGGAGAGTTTGAGAAGAAGCTTGACATTTAGTAGGAAGCAAAAGATAAGAGTGAAGTGTTTTGATTTAGGAGAAGATGTACATCCAGAGAGACTTCTGTCTTAGGAGACATGAGAATTTTGCTGTAAAGCTCAACCTAGATGCAAAGGGGACAAAAGACAAGCATCCCAGACAATTATAGACCAAGCATTGGGAAAGGAATAAGTTGGGATTGACTCATAAGACACTTAGATGAAGCTAGGACAATAGACATTACATTAGCTAACCCTGAATTTGGTGCTGGAAAGATTTGCCAAAACCTTATCTATTTCTCATGAGTGCAGAGAACAAATACTTCAAAACACAGTATCTATAGATAACTCTGTAAAACAAAACAAATTTGCTGTTTGGTTAATTCTCCTCCAGACATAGGTTGCAACTGATATCAAATTTATTCTCATAGACTATCGATTTACGGCAATGGATTGGTCAAGGAAGGATAAAGAAACTTGGAAAGAACTATCATGATACCTGTCCTGAGAAGCCAAAATTTGGTTTAACTTTGTGTTGTTTACTCTTTGGTTCTATAAAAGCTAAGTTTATAAAATATTGTATGACAGGTGAATTTAAATGTTACTAACCATCTTGGATGTCCTGCTCTTCTGCTCTACAGCAATAAAGTCTCTCTAAATGCAATGTTTGGGACAGAGTTGCTCTAGGAAATATAGTGGTTTGAAAGGTGGCTATTGTACCCAAGATGAATATGTTATTATCTCATTGGACATAGCATCAAATGTTATTTATGAAAATGCTTATCACTGCCACAGGCTTCTGGTCTATAACCGTGAAGACATCGCTCCAGCACAGCACCTCAACAGAGTGAAAACTGTGACCCAATGCTATAGTAAAGGCATCACCTAAAACTTCCTTGCCTCAGACACCTGAATGACAGTGTCTTCACTCAGGTCCCCACTCAAATGTCACCCCATCAGCAACGTCTTCACCAATAGCACTGTATAAAATGGCAAGTCCACTCTCCAAACAAGTACTTCTTCTCCTTTCTCCACATTATTTATCTCCACCCCACTATGGCCATCTAATGAAGTCTACATGTATTTGATTCTATATTAGTTTTCCCTGTCTCCCTATATTTTTGCACGTCCAGCTCCATGGACCCAACAGTACAGTCTGAGTAAGATGTTTGAAACCACCTTTGCAAAAATTATGACATTGAAAGTAATTGAACATAGCTGAATCCATCTTGCTTCTAACCTCACATGCTGCCCTTGTTCACTCCTAAGTATAGGCCAAGCTAACTATGGGAGGAATCTGGTTTATAGTTTAACTTTAAACAAAGACAACCATCCTTTCCTGAAACTAACTCCCTTCCCAATGGCTCCTATAGATACTTTCACTATTGTAAAACCTAACATTGGTGTTTGAGCTATTTTTTGGCCCCTACATCCTGATGGATCAGCTGGCACCACCTGGCCTGATAACCCATACCAAGAAACTGGTTTATCTGGTCTTGTGACCCTCATCCAGGAACTGACTCAGCATAAGAAGACAGCTTCCAGCTCCAATGATTTCATCCCTGACCCAACCAATCAGCATCCCCATTCCCCTATGCCTCTGCCCACCAAACTACCCTTGAAAAAACCCAGCCTCTGAATTCTTGGGAGGGCAGATTTGAGAATTATCTCCCATCCTTCTGCTTGGTTGGCCCTGTGATTATCAAACTCTTTGTTTGCTGCAAAACCTACTGTTCTCAGTGAATTGGCTTTTCTGGGCAGTGGGCAAGAACTAGTCAGGCTGTTACACCTTCAAAGCCCTCAGTGATGGTTCTTAGATGAAAGTAACAACTTATAAGCAAGTGGATCTGGATGAGTCCAACATGTCCCGAGATGTGTAGCATGTTTGCGCAGTAGAACAAAGCCTTCAGGGATGTCTGGTTCACATGTGGCAGTCAAAAAAGTCACAATATTAAATTATAAACCTTCTTCCCTCCCCTTCCCTTTTTTCCTTTAAATTCTCAATAAGATTCTATTTTGAAATAAAATAGAACAAAGGCTGATGTGCTACTAACAAAACCTTCTAAAGCAAATTTCAAAATAAGAGCAAGTTAAGGCATGCCAATTTATTATCATACTGTTGGATTAAATTCCCACTTTTTGCCTGTATTTTCACATCTGTAATTTGGAGGAGTAACTTCATGTGTTGTTAAAACAGCAATTAATAACTGTGTGTTTTAAGTGTTAGTTTTAAATATTACTTTCTATGTAGCAAAAAGATTTCTGATAGTGCTATAATTCTCCAAAGAGTAGGGTCCTGAGTAAAACAGAATGTCACTCTTACTACTTGACGATTTCTTCTGAAATAACATATTCAAACCCATGTACTTTACTTATTATGAAGCATTTTATGGCTTTGACGAAACCATTTCAACCCCATTCTTTCCCATGTTCTAAGGGTTTTTTTAGGTAGCTCAAACTCAGCACATCCACAAAATATCTCATCATCTTTCCCCCCACACTCTGTGTCTATACCTGAATTCTCTTTGATGAATAGCAAAATTTCCTTCAAGTTACTCTTGCCAATAACTTTGGAAATATAGCTTTGTGAAAGGAAAAGAAAATCTCAGGACCCCAAACTCTCTGTCAAAGGGAAAGCAAGTCACACAAAAAAACTGGCTTCCTCTTGTTCCCAAGCAGACAACTATAATTTCACAGGTGAAATGTAGATTTTCCAAGCCAGGAAAAGGCATACTTGACCTTTTCCACCACTCCTCTCTTTTCACATGTCAAACAAAGATTTTTGTGAGTGCTAACCAAAGCCTCACAAGAATGTAATGACCACACTGCCTAAGTTCTACCTCCCCCCCACTTTTTTTTCTTTCCTCCTTCCCCTCCTGCCTGCTCTTTCCCCCTGTAGTATTGAAGTTCTCAAAACCTTCTTTGGAAAAAGCACAGTCCACATTCCAGGTACATCCTCAAACTTGGCAATATAAACCTCTAAATCTGTCGCAGACACTTTTGGTTTACAGCGTGATGCGTCCTGATGCATGCGTTCTGAAGTCAGACTGAGCTGGATCTAAACTCTGCTTTACCAACACCTGTGCAATCGCAGCCAAGAGATCAAAACTCTCTGAGCCTCCATTCCTTTGTCACTGAAATGAGTACAGAGTACCCACTCATAGGTTCCTTGTGAAGAGTAAACAAGACAATGTTCACAAAATACTTAGCATGCTATTGGCTTATAATAAGTATTCAATTAAAATTGATGATGATGATTCAGGCTTTAATCATTTCCTGCACTGATGGCTTTCTTGTCAGTTTTTCTTTCAGGAACATGCAATTCTTCCTGCTCTGGTTTTGTTTCCCCGCATGTCTACAGAGCTGCCAGAGGGTTACATTTAAAGTGCACGACTGTTCATGCCAATCTCCTACTGTCCTTCAATGGCTCCCCAAGGCTTTCTTTCTAAAGCAAAAATTCCTTTCATTAGCACGCAAGTCCGTTCACGGCTTGAGCACCCTCTGTTCCTCTAACCTCATCTCTAATGCTCTCAAGACTTGCCATTTCTGCAACAGACAGATCCAACTGCTTTGAGCACTTCCAATAAGTCATGCAGATCATGTGTCTGTACATCCCCCCGGATATACGAGGCACTAGCCACTGTTCCAATTTATCAAGCAAATGCTTACTCACATCTTAGGGAAACTTCCTTAATAATTTAGATTCTCCTGTATCTTTTCTCCCCCAGCACAGTATATTTGTTGCAAGACTTCTTACATTTTGGTGTGGATATGATTTACTTATTTCTTTCCAAGTAATCAAATCAATTCATCTCTCCATCTCACAATGTTAGACACCGTGCTTGGCACATACAGATATATAATGCATATATATTAACTAAGCAGATACATATGTTAAAATGAGATCTGAGTCATGAAGATAATGAGCTTCTCTTTCCCAGCTCACTGCAGTACTCTTCTTACTGTACCTGACTCAGATGGGCTCCATTTTAGAATTTTAAGGTTGTGAAGTTGTGTTACCACAAAGGGGTCGCGATCCAGACCCCACAAGAGGGTCCTTGGATCTCTCCCATGAAAGAATCAGGGTGAGTCCCCAGTGCAAACTAAAAGCAAGTTTATTAAGAAAGTAGTGAAAGGACAGCTACTCCATAGACTGAGTAGGGCGTTTCCAAAAGTAAGGGGAGGGACATGTCCACCCTAGGTACAATGCTTGTATACACGGGGAGATGTGCTCTGCCACAAGGGTTTGTGATAAAGGATTAATTTTCTTAATTACTGTATTTTGCAAGAATCAATATTATTATCTTTAAAGCAAAATTAGGAATGCCTTTGTTCTCCAGATATCGGGATATCTGAACACCCCCAGGTCAGGTTGGTTTAATAAACATTATTAATCTGTTCCCTTAACTGTAAACATCTAGAGGCGAGGAATGCCTGACTTTCTGGGAATGCGGCCCAGCAAGTCCCAGCATCATTTTCCTGACCCTCACTCAAGATGGAGTCGCTCTGGTTCCAACACCTCTGACAGTTGACAGGGCATTATAGGTAAAGTAGTAGATCTCTCATCAGAAACAAGAATCCCCACTACAGCCGGGCCCCAACTCATCTTATTTCAGAAATGAGTGAAAAAGAAAACATCTTCAAAGAGGTTATCTGTGCTCCTGTCCCTTACGAGCAAGATAAAATCCACTGTACTTCACTTAGTACTATAATGTGAAGTGTCTGCTTCAAGGTGAAAGATTTAACTGCTATTTTTTACACGTGGCACTGATAAAACTCAAAATGGGTCACAAGGCAGAATAGCATGACAATGACATCAGATTTAGGGAGGCCCAAGTACTTCTGTCTTTACAGGATTATTTCTTAGAAGTAAAGTGGGCTCAGAGAGAGTATATTCAAGGTCTTTTTTTTTCCTTTTCTTTTTAATTAGTGTGCGTCAGAGGAATTTTGGGAGTGGATCAATAGATTGCCAACCCCCCACTACATCAATGTACCTTCCAAGGGAAAATAGACAATTTAGTTAGCTCTGCATTTCCTGAACAACTTCTGGATCAATAGTTCATTATCTGCTATATTTGCCAATATGTAAAGCCTTCAGGATAGTTGCCGTGATTAAACAAACAAAACCCTATGTTTGCAGACATGCGATTTGAGATTCAAAAGGATTTCTTCTTTTATTTTTGGTGTTAGCTTTGACCCTTATTCTGCTTGTCACTTTTTCTTTAAGGAATATGCAATTCTAAATGCTTCTCGTTTAGACAGTAGCTTTGATATCCAGTACAAGTGGACCACTCACCTTTTACAAAACAGTTAAGCTACTTATCAGATTTCCTGGTTTCTCAAACCACTCTTTTCTATCAGGTGGGAAAGACTATTCTCTTGGGAGATCGAGGCCATGAGATTTAATTAACTTTCCCCATCCCTTCCCTCTTAGGAAATGGCTTTTAAACAACTTCTATGCATCCCACCATGGTTTATGACTACATTATATTAAACGTGATGAAGCATTTTCAGAGAGGAGGGCCATCATTATGAAGTGAGTTTAAAAACAAATTCCCATGAGATCTGATAATTATCTCGTGGAGTAGAGATTATCTGCCTACTGTAAGAGGCTTTATTTTGTTCACTGCTGTACTCACAATAATAGCTTGCAGTGTGATATAAAAAGGAGAGAGTGAAGCATACAATCTCAGGAGACCAGAGACACCACTTCAGTTCTATAAAGGAAATCAGGCACAAGAAGACCAAAACAGTGCAAATAACAATCATATTCTGAAAAAGAATTTGATCAACTCTCAGTCATCTTTCTTGGTTCACACTGATGCAGTTTAGCAGAAACATTTATTGTTCGTATTATTCCATGTCTCTGGCTTTCATTCCCACGTACAGTCTACAAACCAGGTGGAGATATTTAAACCAAAGTACTTCATTCCCCTCCCCAAATGAGGACGTAGTGATGAGAAAACCGCAGAGAAAGAGAGAGCAAGGGCATGAGAGGAGGAGAGTAAAGAAGGCTAGCTTACTCTGACACGTGTCACCAGCAGGAGATGTGGTCCAGCCGTTCCTCTCAGAGCAGGAAACCAGGGGCTGTTGCATTCAGCTGTGAGCAGAAGACAGAGGGGGAGCCTGAAGGTGGGACTTCATTATATTATTTAAAGCAAATTTACAAAATCTCATATTTCATGCATATGTTAAAGCACAGAATCACATTTCCAGGCCAAGTATAAATGCAATATTGTACTTAGTACCAATTCAAATAAAGATGAATGGATAATTGAGACCTGTGAGCAACACACTCACAGGTGTCAGGATTGGAGTACTGCAGAAACTGATCATTGCTGCGGCCCTATGAGAGCGTTTGGTTCCATCCTTTCACTTTGCAGATGAAGAATATAAGCCAGAGAGACGAATCACCACACTGAGACCCAGACTGGGTGGTCTTTCTCCACTGAGTTATGCAAAGAGTATGTTTATGTTACATACAAGTAAGTTGTGTGTGTGTGTGTGTGTGTGTGTGTGTGTCTTTTTGGCCATTTTAAGAGTATAGTATTTCCGTGGGCCTGTTGTAAGTATTACGTGTCTCAAAACATCAAAAGAGTGTAGAATCCTAGTGGATGGAAATAATATAATATCTACTGCACGCCTGCTAGGTATGCAATGAGGTATGTTACCTGTATTGTCCCAATAATTCTCAAACAGCCCTATGAGAAACAGCTCATCTTCCAGGTAAGCGTGCTGACACTCTGAGCAGTTAAGTGCCTCTTACTATGTTGACAAAGAAATGGCAGAATGAGTTTAAACCTGGTCACTGGGGTCCCAAATCCCAGTCTTTCTACCTCATTAGACTACCTTCCGCATGTCCACCAGCATGGTCTCAGGAAATTCTGTTTGTGAAGTTTCTGCTTGTGTTTTAGCAAGCGAACAAGTCGTTGGAAATAAATAACTGTCCCGTGACTCCCACTCATGACTTTTCTTGACAACCTGATGGCAGCATTCCACAAGATGGAAAATGCTGTGAGATGTCGAAGGAGGTCTGGAGCAGGCTCAGCTGCAACATTAAACATCCATCTTCCTTTAGCGTCTCCTCTGCACATCATTCACACTTACAGTGCAGCCCAACTTTTCTCAAGAAAAGCCATCATGTCCCTTGAGGCTTTCTGGGCTCTAATCCTAAAAGGACAGTACATTTGGAAGCTTCCTTTGAAGCCTATTCACACATGTCTGCTGCTGAAGTTAAGTTTCAAGTGTGTGAGGACTCTCAGCGTAAGGGTCGGATAAAGTAGTTGATGAGGACTCACGTGTAAATAATGAAAGAAGCAAGTCGATCTTTGTTGCTGTTATTCTGAGGGAGAAAATAGACGGGCTGGCCTGCCACTCAGAGGCTGCAAGGAATAATTTATCAGGTAATCTTATGTTTGAAACACAAAAATAAGAGGAACTTTGAAAGTTGGTCAGCATTAATTTTCTGCTAGCAAACAACTAGAGACGTTGTCAAAAATGCTAGCTAAGGCATTTAATGAGGGGGTCTACCATGAAAACAGGTAGCAGACACAAGCTCATTCATTATCTTTGTTCCTCACCTGTGAATACTGAACAATTTGTCTTTCTAAATCAGTTATGTTTATATTATGATCGTTCAACATAAAAAGAATTATCCAATCTAAAATCACCTAATTTATCTAGATCAGGGTTTGGCAAATATTTTCTGTAAAAACCCAGATAGTGTTTCTGGCCAAACTGGACAAATCCTGGCCTATTTTTTTTTCATAATTGTTGGCAGTAGCATGTTTAATATGAGAAAGTCTTGTTTGTTTATGTTCAAGGACAAGGAGAAAGAGAATTTGGGAGAGATGATTTGAGTAGGCCAGACTGGAAGCAGCAGTAGGAGAGTCCAGTACAGCTGCTTCCTTGCTGTGGGGGATTTATCTTTGTACTCTCTGCTTGGGAGAGACAGTTAATGAGTCTTAACATCGACTCACGACACAGGTGATTTGCCAGAAAAGCGTCCTCAAGGGCGAATTAAGGAACAGCCCAAAACAACAGGATCCCAAGTTATTCTATCACAGTAACTTCTGTCTGTTCAAGACCACACAGCCTCATCTCTCAATAGCACTTTTTTCCCCAAAACAAATGCTATTTTCAACATTTGACTTAATTTCACACTGAGTTCCTTTGTTTTTAATTTTTAATTTAATTATTATAGGATGTGATTATTTTGTATTCAATGGGGCTTACTTTGCTTTGGATATTATTATACTTTATCTTAGCCTTTCATCAAATAACAGTATCCTACGGTGTAATCAGGCATCAAGAGATAGAGAAAGATCATGCATGGTTTTAGGGTCCAGGCACTTCCACATGCAAAGCGTCTAACTATAGTTTCTCTCTGAACCCCAGGTGGTTCATATATGAAATGGACAAATAAGCCTGGGTGCGGTGGCTCATGCCTGTAATCCCAGCACTTTGGGAGGCTGAGGCTGGTGGATCACCTGAATTCAGGAGTTGGAGATCAGCCAGCCAACATGGTGAAACCCTGTCTTTACTAAAAATACAAAAAATTAGCTGGGCATGGTGACGGGTGCTTGTAATCCCAGCTACTAGGGAGGCTGAGGCAGGGGAATCGCCTGAACCCGGGAGGTGGAGATTGCAGTGAGCCAAGATAGTGCCATTGCACTCCAGCCTAGGTGACAAGAGTAAGACTCTATAAAAAAAAAAAAGAAAAGAAAAGAAAAGAAAGAGAAAGAGAAGAGAAAGAAAGAAGGAAAGAAAGAGAGAGAGGGAAGGAATGAAGGAAGGATGGAAGGAAAGAAGGAAAGAAGGAAGGAAGGAAGGAAGGAAGGAAGGAAGGGAGGGAAAGGAATAATTTCTCACTTCTAAGGTCACTGTGAGAACTGGAGATGACACAGGCCCAGTGCTTGTTATGTCTAGCTCATCCTATATACTCAGTGCTGGCTGTTCGTAGCCTAATATAGCAAAGTGCTACTTTCAAAGCCATGTCACTTTGTTTCTTTCTCTCATTTTGTTAAGCAGCTGAATATAATGTCTATTATGTGTGGGAGTCTTTTTCTCTAAAGTAATTTATCTCTAAACAATTTATATTATGAATCATTGGGAGGGGTGTTCACTGTCTAGAACTCATGTTTTCCTATAACCTCCCTTTTGACTCATTATACTTAGTGAACTAAGTTTCTAGTAACAGTCCAGCAGGCAGGGGCCTGTTTCACGACTGACAGTGGTTTTGTGCTGCGAAGACATCAAAAAGCTTGATTTTACATTGTCATACTTTATTTTTCCTGGACTTTGCTTATGCTCTGTTGATGGTGATAGCACAAGGATTCCTATAAGTTTGTATATAATAATATAGTTATTTGTGGAATTCGGAGCTTAGAATAAGTTTTTTTTATTTAAAACAGAAAATTGTAATAGTTTCCCTTAAAGGGCTGTCCTCTCACACAGTTAAAATTAGCTGTCTTACTAGGTAAAACTATTTTATTTTGTAATGATTAAACTAGTACGTCCATTCACCTCATGTCTCTCAACAGTTTCTTATCAAATTTGGGAGAAAAAAAATCGACTTTATAAGATTACTGCATTCCAAATGCTAGAGTGCATTATGCCTGGGAGAAAGACCAAATGGGACAGGAGATATGCTTGCCTCTACTTGGCTGTGTAAAATTTACTTGGAAAAGGGACATTTTATCTTTTGAAAGAGAGCATGACTTTCCCTTGCATTGCGATCTATGAGCTGTAGCCAAGAGCACCCTTGACAGTGCAGACCCTAAGGCAAACCTACCACGTGTGTCTCTCCTTCTCCCAGGGATGTTTTCTACAGGCAAAACCAGAATAGTAGAGTGAGCATAAAGGCTGTCTTGAGAGAGAGAGAGAGAATCCAGAAATTTTTAAAGAATTGCTTAATTGTTTCATGCTCTTTCTACTCCCCCTCCCCCTCCCACACAGAATAGATAGTGCATCATCTCCTTTTATCTCCTATCTTGTCTCTGTGGGTTTTTTTTTTTTTAAACCTCATTCATGCTGTAAATTACTTGTTTGTACTTTGCTTCTTTTTTTTATTTTTCCATAAGTTATTGGAGCACAGGTGGTATTTGGTTATATGAGCAAGTTCTTTAGTGGTGATTGGTGAGATGCTGGTGCACCCATCACCCGAGCAGTATGCACTGCACCATATTTGTAGGCTTTTATCCCTCGCCCCCTCCCACTCTGCCCCCCAAGTCCCCAAAGTCCACTGCATCATTCTTATGACTTTGTGTTCTCATAGCTTAGCTCCCACATATCAGTGAGAACCATACGATGGTTTGGTTTTCCATTTCTGAATTACTTCACTTAGAATAATAGTCTCCAGTCTCATCCAGGTCACTGCAAATGCTGTTAGTTCATTTCTTTTTATGGCTGCATAGTATTCCATCATATACATACACCACAGTTTGTTTATCCACTTGTTGATTGATGGGCATTTGGGTTGGTTCCACGATTTTGCAATTACGAATTATGCTGCTGTAAGCATGAGTGTGCAAGTATCTTTTTCAAATAGTGACTTCTTTTCCTCTGAGTAGATACCCAGTAGTGGGATTGCTGGATCAAATGGTAGTTCTACTTTTAGTTCTTTAAGGAATCTTCACATTGTTTTCCATAGTGGCTGTACTAGTTTACATTCCCATCAGCAGTGTAGAAGTGTTCCCTGATCACTGCATCCACACCAACATCTACCGTTTTTTTAATTTTTTGATTATGGCCATTCTTGCAGGAGTAAGGTGGTATCGCATGGTGGTTTTGATTTGCATTTCCCTGACCATTAGTGATGTTGAGCATTTTTTCATGTTTGCTGGTCATTTGTATATCTTCTTTTGAGAATTGTCTATTCATGTCCTTAGCCCACTTTTTGATGGGATTGTTTTTTTCTTACTGATTTGTTTGAGTTTGTTGTAGATTCTGGGTATTAGTCCTCTGTCAGATGTATAGACTGTGAAGATTTTCTCCCACTCTGTGGGTTGTCTGTTTACTCTGCTGACTGTTCCTTTTGCCTTGCGAAAGCTCTTTAGTTTAATTAAGTCCCAGCTACTTATTTTTGTTTTTATTGTATTTGCTTTTGGGTTCTTGGTCATGAAATCCTTGCCTAAGCCAATGTCTAGAAGGATTTTTCCAATGTTTGCTTCTAGAACTTTCATAGTTTCAGGTCTTAGGTTTAAGTCCTTAATCCATTTTGAGTTGATTTTTGCATAAGGTAGGAGATGAGGATCCAGTTTCATTCTCCTACCTGTGGCTAGCCAGTTATCCCAGCAGCATTTGTTGAAAAGGGTGTCCTTTTAAACACTAAAAACTTTGTTTTTGTTTGCTTTGTCAAAGATCAGTTGGCTGTAAGTATTTGGGATTATTTCTGGGTTGTCTATTCTGTTCCATTGGTCTATGTGCTGGTTCCCTCCCTGATTAGCTTAATAACTAACCTCCTGAATTCTTTTTCAGGTAAATCAGGTATTTCTTCTTGGATTAGATCCAATGCTGGTGAACTAGTGTGATTTTGGGGGGGTGTTGAAGAGCCTCATTTTGTCATATTACCAGCGTTGGTTTTCTGGTTCCTTCTCATTTGGGTAGGCTCTCTGAGAGAAGGTCTAGGGCTGAAGGCTGTTGTTCACATTCTTTCGTCCCCCAGGGTGTTCCCTTGATGTAATACTCTCTTCCTTTTCCTACGGATGTGGCTTCCTGAGAGCCGAATGGCAGTGATTGTTGTCTCTCTTCTGGGTCTAGCCACCCAGTGAGTCTACCCGGCTCCGGGCTGGTACTGGGGGTTGTCTGCAACGCCCTGTGATGTGAACCATCTATGGGTCTCTCAGCCGTGGATACCAGCGCCTGTTCTGGTGGAGGTGGCAATGAGGGGGGTGCAATGGACTCCGTGAGGGTTCTTAGCTTTGGTGGTTTCATGCTCTATTTTTGTGCTGTTTGGCCTCCTGCCGGGAGGTGGCGCTTTCCAGAGAGCATCAGCTGTGGTAGTGTGGAGAGGAACTGGCAGTGGGCAGGGCCCTAGAACTCCAAGTTTATATGCCCTTTGTCTTCTGCTACCAGGGTGGGTAGGGAGGACCCTCAGGTGAGGGTGGGGTAGGCAAGTCTGAGCTCAGACTCCCTGGGTGGGCCTTGCTGCGGCTGCTGTGGGGGCTGGGGGTGAGATTCCCAGGTCCCTGGAGTTGTGTACCTAGGAGGATTATGGCTGCCTCTGCTGAGTCATGCAGGCTGTCAGGGAAGTGGGGGAAAGCCGGCAGTCACAGGGCTCACCCAGCTCCCACCCAAACCTAAGGGCCGGTCTCACTCCCACCGTGCACCCCCCAGCAGCCCCCAGTCCGTTTCCAGGTGGAGAGGGATATGGGCTTGAAAACCTGCCCCAGGCTACCCGCCTCCCAGCTGCGGGAGAAAAAGGCTTGGTTCTTCCCCCGCCTGTGGAGTCTGCACACCGGATTCGTGCCTTCCCCTAGTTCTGGCCAGGAGGATTCTCACCCAGTTCAATTGTTACAAAGCTCAGCTAGAGATTTCCTTCTCCCTGTGGAGTTTTACCCGCCTCCTCTCCCGATGGATCCCTGTGGTGCCAGCAGGAACGGGCTGGCCTTTCCGCTGCTTCCTCTACCCCTGCACGTCACTGGGCTCTCCAGACGGACTCAGCTCCAGGTAAAGTTGGAAATTCTCCCGCAAACAGACCTTCAGCTTCCCCAGTGGGGGGGTGTGTTTGGGAGAGGAGGGTCTCCCTTTCCCACTTCCGCAGTCGGGGCACTCACACGTTTGCGGGGGTCTCCCGGGTCCTGCAGGAGCAGTCCACTTCCTTCAGAGGGTCTGTGGGTCCTCTCCGGATTGCTGGTTTGTTCCTGCAGTCGATCTGGAGCTAAAATTCACAACGCGAGCCCCGCACGCTGCCCTGTCGGGAGCGGCAATCTAGTCCTGCCTCCCGTCCGCCATGATGATCTGTTCTCCTGCTGTAAATTCATTCCAGATCCAGACTCTTTCTCAGTGGTCCTTGAAGTGTGTGTCAGAAGCCATAATCGGTGTGTGCTACCCACCCTTTTGCAGGGCACCTTCATTTCCATGGGTTGCATTGATAATTATTGGCCTATTATTATATTTTTCTATGTCACTTTACATTTCTTAGTGTTTCCTACATGCTTAGCATATTTCTACACATTTTTTTCTCTCTAATTCCCAAATGAGAAGAAAGCAAATACCAACAGTATTTTCTTTCTTTGATCGTATATCCCTCTGTTCTTGTGTCAGGAAAATGTGAAGATTCAAAACATAATGGAAAGATGATTTTAAAAAGTAACATTTATTTTAAAAACACTAAATTTTGTTAGCAAAAAGGCCTCTGTTAAATGTTGGGAGAAAAGAAGGACTTTCTTGTGTCAGGAAAATGTGAAGATTCGAAAGATAATTGAAAGATGATTTTAAAACATATTTAACATTTATTTAAAGAGCACTAAAGTTTGTTAGCAAAAGGCTTCTGTTAAATGTTGGGAGAAAAGAAAGACTTTTGGAATTTCATGGAAACATTATTCATGTGTATTTACCAATTGGTTATATGAGACATGATGTTTTTTCCTAAGAGATAAGCAGTCATGTTCTGCTGCTCCGCTTTCCCCATGGAAAGCTGCTCACGGGTAAGTGGCGTGACCCGTGAAAGTCAGTGTCAATGCCCGGGGGGGAGACAGTATATCCTGCTGGATGGAGGGCGTGCAGTTCCTCCACCGAAGCTTGACACTCCCAAAAATTAGCGACAACTTTGTTCAAGTGCAAAAAGAACAATCAGATTTGTGTTGGAGAAACTTTACTCTGGCTGCTGGGTGGGGACCGGAGCCTGTCCTCGTTATTTAGGTACAAAATTATCATGGCATGAGTTGGCAGTGGCAGTTGTGATGAAGGGAAGTGGATAAACTTGAGAGATATTTAGAAGGAGATTCAATAGCACTTCGTGATCACCTGGAGACCCCGAGCAGCAACAGGGCAAAGTCACGGGTAATTTAGCAGATTCTGGATTGGAAATGGGATGCGGAAGTGGTGCTGGGCCCTCCCTAAGGTTGGGAGAACTGAGTGTGTGTGTGTGTGTGTGTGTAGGTAGAGCTGGGTAAGTATTTGGGACAGGGAAGCTGGGACAATAACAAGGTTGAAACTCAACTTAGAGTTGGAGGTGCCTGTGGGATATTCAAGCAGAGGGTTTCCACCAAATGTCACAAGCTTGTCCTATTTCTTCTTTTTTATTATTATTATTATTATACTTTAAGTTTTAGGGCACATGTGCACAACATGCAGGTTTGTTACATATGTATACATGTGCCATGTTGGTGTGCTGCACCCATTAACTCGTCATTTAGCATTAGGTATATCTCCTAATGCTATCCCTCCTCCCTCCCCCAACCCCACAACAGTCCCCGGAGTGTGATGTTCCCCTTCCTGTGTCCATGTGTCCTCATTGTTCAATTCCCACCTATGAGTGAGAACATGTGGTGTTTGGTTTTTTGTCCTTGTGATAGTTTGCTGAGAATGATGGTTTCCAGCTTCATCCATGTCCCTACAAAGGACATGAACTCATCATTTTTTATGGCCGCATAGTATTCCATGGTGTATATGTGCCACATTTTCTTAATCCAGTCTATGATTGTTGGACATTTGGGTTGGTTCCAAGTCTTTGCTATTGTGAATAGTGCCACAATAAACATACGTGTGCATGTGTCTTTATAGCAGCATGATTTATAATCCTTTGGGTATATACCCTATTTCTTCTTTGTGCATTTCCATGGGACTAGAATGAGCCCCCCTGCCCTCTGCGAGCCAACGCCAGCTCTTTGTCCACATCCTCCACACCATCCTTCCCAGTGGCCCCAGGCCACGCTAAGCCCCCAGCACTGGAATGCCTGGAGCCCCACTGTCTGTGCAGTTCACGAGCTGCTCAGAAGATGCTGCCTCCCCTAGTAAATCACAGCCTCCTCTAAACGAGAAGAGGGCTGCAAACAGAAAGTGGGAAGTTAAATATATATATATATTTTGTTTAGGTTGTTGGAAAAAGCTAGGAAATGCAAAGGTTCTAAATGACGAGAAACCAGATGAGATGAGGATGATCTTTCTTTATAAAGGACAGGAGAAATTGACTCTATGTTCACAACATTAACCGCTAACCATTAGGGAATGCTGGCTATAAGTTCAGCACTGTTCTACACACTTTACCTACCTTATTACTGTATTCATCACAATAACCCTATGAAGTAGAAACTGTTGTTATCGTTTCTACAGATGATAAAACTGAAGCTCAGAGAGTTTAAGTCACTTTCCCCAAAGTCACACAGCTAGGAAGTGCTAATCAAGTCAGGAAGTCTACATTTTTGAGACAGAGTCTGGCTCTGTCACCTGGACTGAGTGCAATGGCACGATCTTGGCTCACTGCCGCCTTTGCCTCTAGGGTTCAAGTGATTCTCCTGCCTCAGCCTCCCAAGGAGCTGGGATTACAGGCAGACAGCACCACGCCCAGCTAATTTTTGTATTTTTAGTAAAGACGGTGTTTTGCCATGATGGCCAGGCTGGTCTTGAACTCCTGACTTCAAGCAATCCACCCGCCTTGGCCTCCCATAGTGCTGGGATTACAGGCATGAGTCACTGCACCCAGCCAGGAAGCCCATTCTAAATCAGAATTCTAACTTGGTAGTTTAGGCTCTGAACCATTCAAATAATCTTAATTTTTAAAGGAATAAACACATATAAAGGAAGACTCATTCTTAAAGAAGGGAGTTGCCTTTAGAGGTGTATTTTGAGTCTTTATACATATACGCTTTCTGTGTACTCTGTTCCCCGAAGAAGTAAAAGTTCTACCACCTAAAATTTTTTTATTGGAATTTACATCTTTATTGCTAGGTAAACATAAGTTACAACTGAACGACTTAGTCTCCTTTGATCATATTTTACTGTCAGATACCTTTTTTTTGTTTTTCCTATGTAAATATTTTGTCTTGTTTGTTTGCTTAGTTTTCCATGTAACTATTAGTAATTCATCTTCAAGCTTCTTTTTTTTATTTTTATTTTTTTGAGGCAGGATCTCACTCTGTCACCCAAGCTGGAGTGCAGTGATGCAGTCATGGCTCACAGCAGCCTACGGCCTTGACCTTCCCCAGGCTCAAGCCATCCTCCTGCCTCAGCCTCTCCAGTAGCTGGGACTACAGGGCATGCACCACCACGCCCGGCTAATTTTTGTATTTTTGGAGAGATGGTGTTTCACCATGTTGGCCAGGTTGGTCTCGAGCTGCTGAGCTCAAGCAATCCACCCTCCTTGGCTTCCCAAAGTGCTGAGTTTACAGGTGCAAGTCACCACACCTCACCAATATCTTCAAATTTTCTGATAAAAAATATAATACTCTTCTCAGCCTGTCTACCACCTAAAATTTAGCATAAATTTATTTTTTTTAAAGTAGCCCCAATTTATTAAATACATGCTGTGTACTAGGCATAGTGCTAAGTAGCTTCCACTATTTGTAATTTTCACAGGAGTTCTATTCACTAATTATGAGTCCCATATTCCACCTACACACATTGAGTTTTGAAGGAGTTAAGCCATTTCCACTTAGCAAGTGGAAGGGTAGAGTGGGACTTGAATCTATGACTGACCAATCTCAGAATCCAAGCTACTTTCTCTACCCCTTCAGAAAACAAACCTTTGCAACTCAGGGCTTACGAAATTGGCAAGCCCTTGAGAACACAACTAGTGGCCATGGTAAACTACAGAAGCCCTTCAAGCTGCGTTCAGGCTGCACACTGGAATCCCATCTGAGTTTCAGAGGAGGAGGAAGCTTCCTTTCTCCAAGAGTTGTCAGGAGTAACTCACTGTTCTGGGCAGTGGTGGCCACAGTGTTAAATACAGATGGTAAACTACACTCCTTCTGGAAAGAATAAAATCCAGTACATACACGTGAAAGATGATAGCTGATGTGTGGGAAAATAGAGTGAACACATGAGTTTTAATATTCTGAATGTGTAAAAAAGGCAATTTCTTATTATAAGGGCGTTCTGTACATTCTGTCAGTACAGAAGAGACAAAAGGGACTAAAACTTTTAAAATTGAATGTCATCTACATTTTTAGCTTGGATGGATGGTAGAAAATTGCTTCATGAATCATGTGGAATAGATGGAAAGGGAAAGTGTAAAAAATGGAACAAGTCCCAGCTGTGAAACAAAAGGATTTTGAGTCCGTTCCCTGAGTTCAATAAAAAGCTGTGTGATATTTGGAGGAGTCTCCTAACTTCTTAGCACTTCAACTTGACCATAAATTATAGATTAGAATACCTACTTTATAAGACAAGCAAATACATGTGTGCAAGGCTAATGTGGAAATGTAAAGTATTCACTTCACAATTACTGTTCTTAACTCCTACTTTGCATAGTGCCATACCTCTAAAATGTTTTTATATGCATTATTTCATCTAACCACACAATACTATAAGATGTTTAAAGATGTGGTGCTAGAATATAAAATTCCCAATTTTAACATTTGAAAACAAGAACTATAATTTTAAAGTATAGTATTATAAGAATAATAACACTTCTTTAAGACTATTCTTAACTATTTTATATTTAAATACATTCTTTTACTGTTAACTTCAAATTCACTGCATTGTATTGTGAAAGAACAATTTTAATGATCTTTCTGATTGTCAGAAGTTCTCTTGCTCATTCTTTCATAGGAGATAGGTGCTGTTACGTTCTTGTTTATTTTTTCTACACATAATTATCTTATTGTGAAAGGCTGTTTTGCAAGAAATAGTAAAGTAACTATCCCACTGCTTACCACAAATTCTAATAATTAGATGGTGAAATGAGACCCACGTAAGATGATTAAAGAGTTAGAAAATATGGCCTAAATAGAAGCATTAACACAATTATGCTGTATAATTTTTAATCCTTTTTTTAAAGAATGAGTTGATTTAATAACAGACTGTTTCAGGTAGCTGCCAATAATATTTCTATCTTCATTTTTTTTTTTTTTTTTTGAGACAGAGTCTCAGTCTGTCGCCCCGGCTGGAGTTAACTGGTGCTATGTCGGCTCGCAGCAACTTCTGCCTCCTGGGTTCAAGCGATTCTCTTGCCTCAGCCTCCTGAGTAGCTGGGATTATAGGCGCGTGCCACCATGCCTGGCTAATTTTTGTATTTTTAGTAAAGACAGGGTTTCACCATGTTGGTCAGGCTGGTCTCGATCTCCTGACCACGTGATCCGTCCACCTCGGCCTCCTAAAGTGCTGGGATTATAGGCGTGAGCCACCGTGCTCAGCCCTTCATTTCTTATAGATCAAGAAAAACTGAGTTTTTATGGTGCATGAGATCGATAGTTTAGGAATAAAGGGTAATTTTTGATAGGATTTATGTAGAGGCAGCATGACTTAGCTGAAAGAGCTGGGAATTGGAAGACCTGTATGAATGACCCAACTCTTCTCCTTAATTGGTGGCTTGACCTTGGCCACGTTTTCAGATGAGCCTCCCTTGCTTATTTGTAATGGGAAGAAGCCGTGTGTGCCTTCCCACCTCACCTGTTGTGAAGGTCCAAATAAGAAAATGCATAAAAAGCACTTTGTAAACTGTAAGGGCCAAACAGATAAAGCTGTGTCTGAGTGACAGAATTGGAGACAGAAATCTTTTTTTGCTAAAAGTTTTCAAAAGTAAGTTAGAATCTCATTTTTCTGCGGGTAGTTCTAGCCAGTCTTTTCCACAAGTAGCAAGAAACACTAGGGCAGCACTGTCAACATTTGTCATGAGGTGGTCGGGGGTTTTGTTCTACTTGCATATATAGCTGAAAACTTCAAGACTTTTTATTAACTGACTTGACAAGATACTCCATCACCAGCCGTGATTATCTGGTATAAAAGCCTTATAAGGATGTTGCTCTTTGTCCTGAACTCTCTCTTTTTTCTGACTCCTGTGTCTGGCGAGTACATACTCCCTTCTTTGTACCATGCTGGAACACCTTGCTGTGCTGCAGTCATCGTTGTCAAATCCGATGTGGCTTCCCTCATTTGTGCAATAGGAAATTCACTAATTAATGACTGTATGCCAGCTGTGCCTCCCAGCCGCTCTTTACCCTGCCCTGTTGTACTTGCACATCTGCATTCCTTCCCTCTCCACTGCCTATCTCCACAGCGGAAGCTGGACACCTACATTCTAAAACTGATTTTAAGTCTAACAGGATGAGAATGTCCTACCAGGCTACCTGAGAACTTGATCCATAAACTTTACTGGTCACATACCCCCACTCTTTCAGAAATTCCTTGTATTTTATTGTAAAAATTGTTGTTACAAGGTTAAGTGCTGCTAGGAAGGTCATGCTGCAAGGAGAGCAAACAGCCCTCATGTCCTGGGCACGTCCTGATTTCTTCCGCTTCAATCGATGCCACTATTCTTTTTATCAAGATCTGAAATTATTCTGTAATTTCCTTCCAGCACCAAAGATGCTATATTTTGAAATATTTTTATCTATTAAATTGCTTTTCATTCAGTAATATTTTTGTCTTTATTAATCAGGTCTGTCAATCAAAATTCATGATCAGGGTGAGACAACTATTTGTTACCACACATGGCTGATAAACTCGCAGCCAGAAGCAAACGATTTTGCGGTTTTTCTTGGCCTGGGCTGCTTTAGGGAGTGTAAATTTATGAATCTCAATTTCACTGTTTGGAAGTGTCTATAAGAGCTCTGTTATGGACTGCAGGTTTTGGTTCCCCCCATCCTGCCCCTTTTCCACATGTCAAAGCCCTGACCCTCCAGTGAGATGGTGTTTGGAGCTGGGGCCCTTGGGAGGTAATTAAGTTTATATGAGATCATGAGGGTGGGCCTCTCGTGATGGGATTAGTGACTTTCTAAAAAGAGGAAGAGAAAGAGATCTGTCTCCAAACATACGTATCAAGGAAAAGCCACGTAAGAACATAGCAGCAAGAAGGCAGCATTCTGCAAATTAGGAAGAGGGCCCATACCACAACCTGACAGTGCTGGCAGCCTGATCTCAGCCCTCCAGACTGCAGAACTGTGAGAAATAAGTATCTGTTCTTTAGGCCACCCGGTCTATGGTATTTTGTTATAGCAGCCCTAGCTCTTTAAGAGGAACTCAGTCCTCTTGCTATCTCCTTGCACCCTTAGGATTGAGAACTTCCTTTTTTTTTTTTTTGACAAGTCTCACTCTGTCGCCCAGGCTGGAGTGCAGTGGCATGATCTTGGCTCACTGCAACTTCCACCTCCCGGGTTCATGCCATTCTCCTGCCTCAGCCTCCCGAGTAGCTGGGACTACAGGCGCCCGCCACCACGCCCGGCTAATTTTTTTTCTTTTTAGTAGAGACGGGGTTTCACCATGTTAGCCAGGATGGTCTCGATCTCCTGACCTCGTGATCTGTCCGCCTCGGCCTCCCAAAGTGCTGGGATTACAGGCGTGAGCCACCGCACCCGGCCAGGATTGAGAACTTCCAACATGGGAACCACTACAATAGAACAAGACCCTTGAAACAGGTTTGTGATTGTAGTTCCTTAATACTGACCATGATGTGTGAATTACAATATGTGGCTTTCATTAATTCAACATTTGTTTGAGCCATTCTATTCAATTATATTATCAGTCACCATATATTATTCTGTGGGCTCAGGAAAATATGCTAAGTATTTTATTTGTGTGGGAAATAAATGTTTTTTAAGACCAAGTATTTGCAAATGTTCTCCTCTTTTCTGTAGGATTTTTTTTCTTTTGGATACACATATAGTTAAAGCTCATTGAGAACCTGCCTGATGGATACTTCTATGCCTTGTTTCTAACAGTTCCCCAACACTTTAAGAAACTGAATATTAAAGAAGATATTTGTCCAGGGCCACTCAACTGGCTGGTGGTACAGCTGAGATTTGCCTTCTAGGTTTTATGCCTCCAAAGCTCCTGAACTTCAAAGTAGATTTCACAGTCACTTTAGCAAATAGTCTGACCCACATTCTTCCCAAAATTAGATTTACTGCTCAAGTCAATTGGAGTCTTTAAAAAGTTACTTATATTTTCATGGCCTAGACTCAGACAAATGCATTCCTAGTGAAACTGAAGGCCTGGGTCACTGAGGTATTGGCCTTTGAGTCAGCCCACCCATCGTGGTCACCACCTAAGGTGAATGAGTTGTCACGCAAGGAGAATGAGGAGGGTGGGAAGGGTTCTTAGGCTTACCCATGAAGAACTGGGGGGATTCTGTCTGGAGAAGAGAGAGAAGAACCCATGACTTTCAGCAGGAATAGATATCTCGTCATCTAACATTTAAGTAACATTTCATGGCTGGGCCTCATGGCTGGGCACCATGGCTCACGCCTGTAATCCCAGAAATTTGAGGGGCCGAGGTGGGCAGATCATGAGGTCAAGAGATCGAGACCAGCCTGGCCAACATGGTGAAACCCCGTCTCTACTAAAAATATAAAAATTATCTGGGCGTGGTGATGCGTACCTGTAATCCCAGCTACTCAGGAGGCTGAGGCAGGAGAATGGCTTGAACCCAGGAGACAGAGGTTGCAGTGAGCCGAGATCGCACCACTACACTCCAGCCTGGCAACAGAGCAAGACTACATCTAAAAAAAAAAAGTAACATTTCATTAAGTTTCAGCAGTGATTTTACTAACCATACCCTTTAACCACACACACACACACAAACACCACACACACGTATAAAAGAGACTTCTGGCTCTGCCACTTTCTAGCTGTCTGATGTCTGTTTCAGTTTTCCCATCTGTAAATTGGGGCTTAATAATTGTACCTAATTTTTAGAATTCTTATAGAGATTAGATATCTTCATACAGATAAGTCCCTTAGAAAGATTCCTGACACAATGATGTTGGATATTATAACAGTAATTATTTTCAGACTGTATGCTCTGATGCCTATAAACAAATACGCCAATAGAAATACATCCTCCTGACTTGGCCCATGCTGCGATATATAATGTCCATTTACTGTTCTGTTCCCTTTGTAATCACCACTTCTCAAGATAAGGATTCTTTCTCATTTGAGGCGTCTCGCAGAAAACACTGGAATGAGATTCGAAATCACAACCAACACATCCCCAAAGACATAGGTTAAAAACTTATTGATCCAATACAGTGAACAAAATAGAGACTACTCAAATCAAAGATGGTGCAAAGATAAATATGAAGGTCATATTAACACAAGGAAGTGTTGCCAAGGTAGGAAATAAATATCAACCAAAAAATGACAACAGCCTGGAAAAATGCAAACTAGAAAATCTGGAGGGAAGGAAGTGCTGAAATATAAACCAGGAATATGCTTCAAAAAAGTCTGAGAGATAAAACACAAAATAAGCTTGAAATAAAGCAAAAAATGTATGTTCTTAAGAACTACAATGAAGGAGACGTGAATGCCTTATAAGCTTCTTAAAGGCATTGAATTTGGTTGGTCTTTAACAGACATATAAATGTCATATAATATCATACTTGTTTTTAACTATTTGGTTGAGGTATGACAGGAATAAGTGTTAGAACCATTAATCTGTTTTTAATTCTGTTTTCAAATCTTGTGCATGAGTGTGCAGGTTAGTGAGCAGCTGGGTACTGGTGTACTGAACATAACACTTTTTCCTACACGTTTTCATCCAGTTAAGCAATAGTTGGGGAATCTAGCAGAATTCAAATAATCAGTTTTATGACTTGTAAATTGAATTAGAGCATTCGATTTTGGTCTGCAGACTGCCCATTCCCCTTTTAAATTAGATTCACTCTCCTAGTCCCAGGCACAACTGTCAGTGTACCGTCTTTGCAGATGGCTTCCATTTCTTGGGCTAAGACTATTGCTTTAATCCTGGAGTATAAGAAACATAGTAAAACATGTCAACATAGGAAAACATAGTAAGCAGATCACAGATCTTGGAAGTCAGACAGACCAGAATTCATATCTGGCTTTGCTACTTATCAGTTTTATCATCCTGAGGAAGTTATTTAAATTCTTCAGACATCCTATTACTCTTCTCTAATATGCTTGCCCCAGATGGAAATGTCAGAATCCAAAATCCACTTGTTATTTAACTAGATCAATTTCTGATGTTAAACTTTTGTTTGGAGAACGCATCTTCACTTTAAACTGGAGGCAAACTATTCACTGCAATAGTCTCTTTCCTCCAAATTACTTTTCAGAGAACTTTTGTTCTTCCTCTCTTCCTTCCTTCCTTTCTTTCCTTCCTTCTTTTTCTTTCTTTATCCCTTCCTTTTTTCCCTTCTTACTCTCTTTTCTTTCCTTCCTCCCTCCCCCTCTCTTTCCCTCTTTCTTCCTTTGGAAAAAAGAAAATTCTTGTTTTACAGTACTGGTAGAACACAGGCTTCGTCAGGTTGAGGGCTTCTACCCACCATGCAGTGGTGTCACAGACCGTTTCTACGTCTTAAAGTTGTCAAAGGTGTCGGGGTGGAGAGGAGGGATGCTGCCCTGAGTCCTCAGTATCCATGTTATGGCTGGGTCAGGTGTTGACTCATCTCACACGGCCCCATCCTGGTCCACGGCTTTGGCGGATTCTCCGCTACGTTGGGGACAAGATCTTTTTGAAATTGCCCCTACTTCCCTATGCCAGCTGCTCTTTGAATACACACTCACCTGGAGGCTCACAGCCTCCAGGAAGCAATGCCAGAAATCTGGGACTGGGTTTCCCCTGATGCAGGACCTCAAAATATATATTCTTCTTTTCTGTTCCCCTTCAACCATTGAAGACATTTTTCTTTTCTAATTTGTGGTGGGGGAAGAGCTACTTTCTCCTATTTGCAGCTCCAAGATGATACTCTTCTTTGGTGAGCTAATTCTCTTGTACATTTCTTCTGCTTCATCTGAAGTCTTTAATTTCTTCAAAGAACTTAGACTTTTCTTCCTGCTCCCTCCTAAGACATTGTGGTATCTTCTTGACTGAAAGAAACGGACAGGTTAAAATGTGTGCATGGGGGTAGGGGTTGGAGGAGGAGAACAAAACAAAGCAAAGCTTACACGCACAAGTTAATATCTGAGTACAGCACCCAGTTATAGCACCTGCGTGCTGTTGATTGGAGATAAATGTGCCCTGTCTATAGGACATTAATAACATAAGGTATATTCTATTAGAAATAATGCATGTAAGTGATGGATCATTTTTGTTTAATAATGTGAAAATCATTACAGTGAAAAGAGAAGACTTTAGAGCTACAACTGTTTGTGTATGTGTATCCCTCGTGTCTGTATATCTATTTAGAATATTTAAAACAAATTCAATTTACTAATGGTTTACTGCTTCCCATGCCGTTTGCTGTACAGCTAGTATTGTGCTAAATATAATGGTAGATATGAAGTAAGCTTCACACATGTAAAATTCTTTTGGAATTATATGGAACAACTAGGAAATTATTTGTCAGAGCAGCTTTGACTTCACTCTTTAAAAAAGTCTCTCTGAAAACTTGACACTTTTGTCAAAAAGATTCCCACATAATATGACAACGTAAGAGTAAACTTGCACTAAAACAGAGTCAAAAATAAGAAGTCTTTCTACATGACTTCAAGCCCCCAGCCAGATTTCCTTGTAGATGACTGACTACTCCAGAAGAACTTTAAAGAATTCTGGCATGCCCAGTAATGAAGGAGACCCGTCCAGCATTGAAGGAACAAGAAGATTTCTAAAAAGGGACACTTTTCTAATGCGATTCACTGATCTATTTAGAAACCATGTCACAAATGAAACCATCAAGTGTTTGTGTTAGAAAACTGATAAACACTGATGGACACAAGTAAGTGATGTTTTCATGAGTTTTTTTTGCTAATAAAAAGGATTATAGAAAAATAGCAGGCAACCCTTATTTGCCAATTAGACACAAAATGAAATCAAAATCCAACATTTATAGAAAGAACAATTAAGAAACTTTTGGCCAACTACAAGTTCAAAGAAAATGACAACAGTAGGCGACATAGTAGAAATAAGTCCTTTTGCTCTGAAAGATTATAGTTGAAAGAAGGTGACTATCTAGCCTAGAGATTTCATAGAAATTGTGGCATACTAAACTCACCTAAAAAGTGTTACAGTATTTCAAATTAGCTGCTCACAAAAACAAAAGCCAAGTCTCATTTTTATAAACTCCAGTCCTTCTGTCCAAGTTCTTTTGTGTTAACTGGATTCTACAGTCTTTTTTTAAAAGAAAACAACAACAACAACAAAACAAAAAAACATACTTAATGGATTAAGGTTGTATCTTGAGATGTAGTCATTTTAATATGTGGAACTTCTCTCATAATTCTTGATAAATGTTCTTTCAAATTTTACCTGTGTCATATTTCACAAATATTGATTGCAGACAGCAAATGTTGCTCACTTCTTCACCAATTGTTTTCTCAGAATCAATCCTTGTTTTAGTTGCCACTGTCAGACTTTGTACTCACCCAAGAAAATTTTAGAGGACAGCTAGAGCTTTTTGTTGGACATTTTCTTGGAAGCATCTATCTCTTATATAATTCAAGCCTTGCTTGAAACTAAATGTGGAGAAAACAAATTACAAAAATTCAGAAAGCATTATAATTACAGTGCTGGGGGCATTTTATTCACATTAGGAGGACCATGGATCTCTCCTTCCTAACTGTAACACCTGTGTGGACTTACCAGCGTCCAGTTTCTAACCCGTAGGGTGCAGAGTAAGGTACTTCATTACAAACCTCAAATGCAGTGTCAACATGCTGAGACCATTTCCCTGAGCACTTGTTCCCTACAGCATGAGAGAAAATGACTCTTTAATGTGTAATCAGTCAAAAAATATATATTTGTATTAGGAATATTTCTCTGAGACTTCTGTGCTGGGAATTAAAGCTATATCTATATACGTGAAATAAACAAACTGCCCCGTGGCTGGTCTGCTCATTTCAGCTGTCTTCATGATCAATGTGGATTGTTGCACAATCGATTCAACTGCAGCAATCAGTATTATTCATGCACTCTAGGAAATTTGGTGCAAGTAAAATTGCTGGGATGTTGGAAAGTGTACTCACTTATTAGATATTTGATTTAAGGAATTTTGAAAAAAATCGAGTTTTATTTTTTTCAACTCTCAATTTAATCTTTTCTGAGTCAAAATGTTGATCCCTAGAATAAAACCTGAAGTTTGAGATAATCTTTTCAACATCTCATCAATGATAATTTCTGTAAAATCTTAATAATTTATCATGAGTCTTCTAGCGCTAAATATACACTTAAAACTCAGAGAAAAATTGCCATCATAATTTCCAGGACAGTAAAGCTTGAATGTCTAGAAAAACAGTGTGTGGCTCACAGAAACTTAGATTAAAGTCCAGTTGCTTAAAAAAAAATACTCTTTGTAAAATTTTCTCTAGCATGTATCTTAGGCAAAAATGTCCAATTTGGCAGCTTTTCTAGGTAGCTTTCCAATCATCAGTCCGGCAGCAACCTAAAAGGATTTAATAATTCTTATATGTAGGCTTTTCAAAGACTCTTTGTAAGAAATTTTAATTTTTTCTATATTGTAAATATTAAAGAGATTAACTTCCCAAGAAGTCACTTTGTTTCGTAAAAGCCAACTACAAACAAGAGGCCGCAAAGCAAAGTATGTTGTACAGACATCATTATTGGCCACATAGTGAAATTCTACAATATCAAATGCCCCAAAGTAAATTGGATTCCAGGTGAATTTCTGTGATAATATTGAATGCATCTGCCATTGAAAAGCGACATCTGTGGGTCTTCAGGTGAAATTGTTTACTAACTTAGGTCAATATAATTTGACTACCAATTGACAAAATTGTTCTATTGGATATATAAAGGCTATCCTCCAGGAAAGTTAAGTATCTGCTAAAATTGAGAAGATTCTGATATCCAAAAATACCAGGAATACCATGTGAGAGGCAGAGTCTACTGTGGAGACCACAGAACATCTGTATTGTCAATTCATTTCAACTAGAAATCAGTTGTATTCCTCGTGGAATACAAGGAATATATTCCTTTAAGGCAGCAGTTGTTAAACTTCTTGGTCTCAGGATACCTTTTCACTTTAAAAATTATTGAGGGCTTCAGGAGTTTATATATACGTTGACTATCTCTGTCAATACATAGCATATTAAAATTTAAACTGAGAAATTTTTTAAACACAAGAATACAAGCACACGTTCCGTTGGCTGTCAGAGTGATCGCGTAGTCACTCTTCGTGAAACCTCTGGAGAACACTGCATGCCCATGGGAGAAGGAGAGCAACAATGGCAAACAACGTCTCATTATTAAAATGCTTTGACCTCACCAAGGCCTTGAAACAGTATTGGGGACCCCTAAACAGGTCTCAGGGACCACCAGAGTTTCACACATCATGTTGTGAGAAATGCTGTTCCAAAGACTGTTTTTTCTCACTTGTAGAAGCTGGATAATAATAATCACAAAGATTTGTTTATTACATTTGTGTTGTGTAAATATAAATGATCATTATTGAGCAAACTTCCTAACCTCTCCAAGCACGAGTTCCATCAGCTATTAAATGGATATAATACCAGTCTTGAGGGACAGCATTAGGAGATACACTTAATGTTAAATGACGAGTTAATGAGTGCAGCACACCAACATGGCACATATATATGTGTAACAAACCTGCACATTGTACACATGTACCCCAAAACTTAAAGTATAATAATAATAATAATAGTACCTCCAAAAAAAAAAAAAAACCAGTCTTGCAGGGTTGTTGTGAAAATTAGCATTGATGTGTGTCTAACCCAAAGTAGGCACTTACACATTACAAAATTTATCTAATTTGTTTAACTTCTTTCTAATTATTAATTATGAAGCAAAGCTATGAAAAATGCGTAATCACTAGGAAAGATTTTTCTTCTTATGCAATAATGACCAAATGAAGGGAACACGTCAAGAACTATCCTCTGGCTATTGTTATTCTGATGCAAAATGTGCTGCTGAATGTTTTTTACTAGATACTTAAAGAAGCATGAAGAACATTTTTCAAATTTAGTCCTGAAAAAGAATGGAATTTGTGGGGCATAATTAAACATGAATATAACGTTTCACACAAAGTAATAATACTGGAATGAGAAAAGAACTGGGGCTTCATGGAGCATTTGTGGTGTATTTGAAGGGAGAGGAGGTATTTGACGATGTGACACTGGTAGGAGTTGAGTGAAGCACATTTTAAGAGAAAGAAATCTTCAAAGCTTGACTGTTGGTCACAAGTCAGGGTTGGAGGCACCTCCAAGCCCTCCAAATACTAGATAAGGATGAACTGACAGCAATAGGATTGGATAGAAGCTGTGTGAGCCTCCCAAGTACTCTCCCTGATTCCATGCAGTCATGGGAAATTGCTTCTCCTCATCCTGGCAGAAGCAGGGTATGCTTTCTGCAGACACTCATTCAGAGAAGCTGTGTATGGGTGTAAGGCACTGCCCCAGGGGAGTGTCAGGTGCTGCTGAACACAGAGGGATGAAACTGGTGTCTCCATCCTGAAGAGTGACAGCCCTGTCCCTTGCACTTGAACCCTGAACACTGGCATCCTAGATAATATCATTCAGGCAAAAGAATAACTCAAAAGGAATGAAATTTGGATATCAATTTTGGGAATCTACCAAGAAAATGACTGGCTCCTTAATCAGTGTATAGTGAGGCCCATCAGTCAACAAGTTCACCCAGGTACAGGGAGTTTCTGAGAAGTTTTCAGCATGTTGTTCTTAAATGTTACTAGTGACCTAAGGAATAAGGATTACTATATATTTGAGAATAGCTTGTCATATGTAAGATAGGGAGCAAACCTCCCCATACTCTGAGAGCCAGCTGGGCAGCTAGCTAGATGATTGATGACAGGTAGGTAGGTACGTAGGTAGATACATACATACATACATACAGATAGATACATACATAAATAGATACATAGATTAGATGGTAGATACATACAGACATATACATACATAAAAAGATACATAGATTAGATGATAGAAGATAGATAGATAGACCAATAGATAAAAGAGCTCTGAAGTCAGACTGCTTGGGTTGAAACATTGTCTTTGCTAATTGAATGACCTTGAATAAGTCACTTAAATCCTGAAGCCTCAATTTTCCTTACCTGTGACATAAGGATAATAATAGTTCCTACCTAATAAAGGTGAAGATTACATGAAATAAAGTATTACGTGCAGACTAAGCATCTAATACATATTTTCAACATAATTGGCAAAAAAGTGCAGGGTATGCTTGAAAAACAGAGTTTTTCGGCTTAGTTGAATTACTCTGAATATGAAGTAGAAAGAGAAGATAGAGCCAGATGGTATTTTATTTTCACTATTACATACTAATATGACTTAGGCTATGTGAGAGAATTATTTACAGAGAAAAGTTTACTAACCTTTTCTTCACCTTTTCTTAAGAAAGTTCCCAAGAGGCACTGCCTCACACCTTCTGCCCCCAACAAGAAACAGTCCCTGACTCTTGAGTACACAGGGTGTGAAAAGCTCATAATAACCTAATATGTCTCTCTAAGTACATTTGGTTGTTCATGTTAAATTGGAAACACTCAATAACTGCAAAGTTAATATGTGATTAAATAACAACAGCAAAAAACCTCTTCTCCCTCTTGCCCAAATAGGGGCTCATAGCTCTTTCAATGTACCCAGGGTCCCTTTCTAAGATTCAGAAGGCTGGATATTGTGGCAATTAATTGTTTAAACACATTATGAAGGATTATGATGAGAGGGAAACATAAAACGTAATAAACACTTGGTAACCGATTTATTTCAATAGCAGCTCCTCTGCCAAGCCAGCAGATTTTTCTAGGACAGAGCTCCCTTCCATATGCAGCTAAGAAAGATCAGGGGATTTGCCTTCAAATGGACCCCACTCATCATTCCCTACACAGTCACAAAAGGCTCACTACCTCCTTCCCATGGCCCGGCTAAAAGAAAAGGTGTTATGTTTCTTTAACCCTGGAGTATAAAGGAGCTGTTTTTTAGTAAGAATAACATTACAATCAGGTGTTGTGTTAAAAATAGCAACAAGGCACAAAGAAAACAGGCATTGACACCAAGAAAAATTAGCTAACACCACGTAATAGGAGAGATTTATTCATGAATGACTGAAGGTTTTAGAAATTCTTTTCTTTCCTTAGCAGGATGTCATCACAGCAACAAAAATCATGGCAAGAGCACGTGCAACATTAGGTTCAACTGATCTCAAATCCTTCCTCACCAAAGTGTCACAGCAAATTCGTTGTTCACCAATAGCTTAAGTCTTTCTAGGTTCCTAGACTCCTATAGTTTGTTTGTTTTGTTTTGAGACGGAGTCTCGCTCTGTCGCCCAGGCTGGAGTGCAGTGGCACAATCTCGGCTCACTGCAAGCTCCATCTCCTGGGTTCACGCCATTCTCTTGCCTCAGCCTCCCAAGTAGCTGGGACTACAGGCGCCCGCCACCACGCCCAGCTAATTTTTTGTATTTTTAGTAGAGACGGGGTTTCACCATGTTGGCCAGGATGGTCTCGATCTCCTGACCTCGTGATCCGCCCGCCTCGGCCTCCCGAAGTGCTGCGATTACAGGCGTGAGTCACCGCACCCGGCCGAGAGGTGGTTTTTTAATTGGTGAGAGGGCTGGGGAGATCAGGCAGGGGAGGTTGCAGTGGCATTGGAGAAGACAATGCCTAGTGGATGATTAGTTACCACTACTAAGGGCCTACAGATTCATTTGGGAAAAATTCTATGGAAAATCCGCTAGAGGAAGGTTTCTTCCTGGGGGGGAGGGTAATGCAATGTGCCTGTGTGGACATGCATGTGAGCATGTGTGTGCTGTGTGTGGGCTCCAATTACCCTTCAAATACTAATCTTCTATGATTTTACACATTGATACCATCACCAAAAAATGTTAATTACACATATGCACAGATCATTGGAAAACGTATATCGCTGCAGACTTAGTTTCTTCCATGTCTAGGGCTCAGTTTATTAATATGTTGTTCCATATAACAAGTTCATTAATGTTGCTGATTTTTAACATTTAGAATATTAATAGTTCTGAGCATGATATTTTTATCTTTCTTCATAGTGATTTTTGAAGATATGAAAAATGAGAAGTAGTTACCTATTAACTTGCTGACATCTGACAGGAACAGTTGACCAGAGTCCCCTGCAAGAGCTCTTGGGAGCACTGGGTACCGAGCAGAGCCTTCATCCTTGTTAATTAGCCGTCCAACGTTGAGACAGGACTTCTGCTTGAAATAAATGGCTTGTTAGAAAACAGAGCTACACACATACACAGAATCTTTTCATTCATGGATAACTGAGTGTTTTAGAAAATCCAGACTTTTCTAAGACTTTCCAAGTTTTAATTTCAAATATATTTTCCATGTTTACATTATAACTGACCATGTGTCTAAATATAGCTAGTCTATACTATATGTATTCTAATTGCTTGATATGGAGCCCGCAGCTGAGTGCTTGAATCCAGCATTCACAGAGTGATACAGTGTATGAAAACCTTTTGCAATATTTTCAAACAAATATAATGAATAATAATGACTTAAAGGTCACAACTCTTAGCTATTCTTATATTTTATAACATTCCTCTGCAAGACAATATGCATTAAACAATGGCTAAACATTAAAAATACGTTTTAGAAGATTTTAAAAATAAGAGGCATTTCAGATCTGCAGAAAATCCTCATGTGTCATATCATTTTAAAGAAATGCTGCAATGCAAATATGAGTTGACCTATACTTGATTATCTGTTTTGATTTCATTATTCAATGTCTTAACACGGAAGATCTTGACAGTCCAACAATTCGTTTGCTGCTCTCTTTTCAGATTTTTTTTTTTAATTTGGAAAAAGAAAATGGCATTTTATTTCCTGCTTTTATGGACTCCAAAGTCATAAAATTGTAAAAAGAAAAACTGTCAATTTTTTGAAGGTTAAATGCAAGAAAATTAGAGTGCCTGGAAGAGCAGACTCTGGATTCAGTGCTGAAAGGTAGATAGCACGGGAAGGCAAACTCAAGGCTGAGTATTGAACAAAAAGATTGAGCAAGGGCAGATGTGTAAAAGCAGCCCCTGTGAACCATTCCAATGATTTCCTTTGCCCATGTGGTTGCACTAAGTTGCACTGAATGTGTGCAGCCTTTTTGCTGCATAGTAGAAGAACGGCAATTGTGTTTTTAAGCTGACCATTAACTTTAGAGGGAAAGCTGCTGAAAGGCAAAATTTTCCTTCCCTTCTGCCCTAGATTTTTCCTCTCAAGGTATAGGATGGAAGCTTTGTAGGTGGAAGAAAAATCTCAGTAGGCCAGTCAGAAAAACTAGATTCTTAATTGCTGAGTGTAGCAGAGCTAGCACAGTTTTTCATGTTTGCACAGTAGAATTAGTTAAAGCAAGCTCTGCAGATATAAGTTTCCATGTGGGGAACACATGATGTTCTGACCGACAAGTTGGGTGTTTTTAGTTCCAGACATTGCTTGAAACAATGGACACCGTGGATGAAAGAGAGAAAGGGTGACTTATCACTGTAGAACCTGGCAAGCGTGGAGAGGATTTCCCCTGGCCCAGTGAAAACATGAGCCTATGAATATTTTCAAGAAAAGATTTTCACTTAACTCTCTCTGTAAAACACAGTTGTTGGGGTGTGGTATGATTTAGCTGTGTCTCCACCCAAATCTCATGTTGAATTGTAGCTCCCATAATTCCCATGTGTCCTGGGAGGGACCCAGTGGGAGGTAATTGAATCATGGGGGCAGGCCTTTCCTGTGCTGTTCTCATGATAGTGAATAAGTCTCATGAGACCTGACAGTTTTATAAAGGGCAGTTCCCTTGCACAAGCTCTCTTGCCTGCTGCCAGTAAGACATGCCTTCGCTTCTCCTTTGCCTTCTGCCATGATTGTGAGGCCTCCCCAGTCATGTGGAGCTGTGAGTCCATTAAACCTATTTCCTTTATAAATTACCCAGACTCAGGTATGTCTTTATTAGCAGTGTGAGAATGACTAATACAGAGAATTCATACTGGGTAATGGGGTGCTGCTATAAAGATACCCCAAAATGTGGAAGCAACTTTGGAACTGGGTAACAAGCAGAGGTTGGACAGTTTGGAGGGATCAGAAGACAGGGAGATGTGGGAAAGTTTGGAACTTCCTAGAGACTTGTTGAATGGCTTTGACCAAAATGCTGATAGTGATATGGACAATAAAATCCAGGCTGAGGTGGTCTCAGATGGAAATGAAGAACTTGTTGGGAACTGGAGCAAAGGTGACGCTTGTTATGTTTTAGCAAAGAGACTGGCAGCATTTTCTCCCTGCCCTATAGGTCTGTGGAATTTTGAACTTAGAGATGATTTAGGGAATCTGGCAGAAGAAATTTCTAAGCAGCAAAGCATTCAACAGGTGATTTGGGTGCTAGCAAAACCATTCAATTTTATATATTCACCAAGATATGGTTTAGAATTGGAACTTATGTTTAAAGGGGAAGCAAAGCATAAAAGTTTGAAAAATTTGCAGCTTAACAATGTGATAGAAAAGAAAAACCTAGGCCAGGCGCAATGGCTCACACCTGTAATCTCAACACTTTGGGAGGCTGAGGCAGGCAGATCACGAGGTCAGGAGTTCAAGACCAGCCTGGCCAACATGGTGAAACCCGGTCTCTACTAAAAATACAAAAAAACTAGCTGGGTGTGGTGGTGCACGCCTGTAGTCCCAGCTACTCAGGAGGCTGAGGCAGGAGAATTGTTTGAACCCAGGAGGCAGAGGTTGCAGTGAGCTGAGATTGTGCCACTACACTCCAGCCTGGGCAATAGAGGGAGACTCCATCTCAAAAGCAACAAAAAAGAAAAACCCATTTTCTGAAGAGAAATTTAAGCCAGCTGCAGAAATTTGCATAATTAATGAAAGCAAAATATTTATCACCAAGACAATGGAGAAAATGTCTCCAAGGCATGTCAGAGGTCTTCATGGCAGCCCCTCCCATCACAGGCCTGGAGGCCTAGGAGGAAAAAAAATGGTTTAATGGGCTGAGCTCAGGGCCTGGCTGCCTCGTGCAGTCTCAGGACTTGGTGCCCGGCATCCCAGCCATGGCCAAAAGGGGCCAATGTACAACTCAGACCATTGCTTCAGAGGGTGCAAGCCCCAAGCCTTGGCATCCTACATGCAGTGTTGGGCCTTCAGGTGCACAGAAGTCAAGAACCGAGCTTTGAGAACCTCAGCCTAGATTTCAAAGGATGTACGGAAATGCCTCGATGTCCAGGCAGAGGTGCGCTGCAGGAGCAGAGCCCTCATGGAGAACCACTGCTAGGGCAGCACAGAAGGAAAATGTAGTGTGGGAGGCCCCACACAGAGTCCCCACTGGGGCACTGCCTGGTAGAGCTGTGAGAAAAGGGCCACCATCCTCCAGACCCCAGAATGGTAGATCCACCGACAGCTTGCACGGTGCACATTGAAACGCCACAGACACGCAATGCCAGCCTGGGAAAGCAGCCAGGAGTGGGGCTGTACCCTGTAAAGCCACAGGGGCAGAGATGTTCAAGGCTGTGGGAGCCCACCTCTTGCATCAGCGTGACCTGGATGTGAGACATAGAGTCAAAGGAGATCATTCTAGACCTTTAAGATTTGACTGCCCTGCTGGATTTCAGACTTGCATGGTACCTGTATTCCCTTTGTTTTGGCCAATTTCTCCCATTTGGAATGGCTGTATTTATCCAATGGCCGTACCCCCATTGTATCTAGGAAGTAACCAACGTATTTACCCAATGGCTGTACCCCCATTGTATCTAGGAAGTAACCAACTTGCTTTTGATTTTACAGGCTCATAGGTGGAAAGGACTAGCTTTGTTTCAGATGAGACCTTGGACTGTGGACTTTTGAGTTAATGCTGAAATGAGTTAAGACTTTGGGGGACTGTTGGGAAGGCATGATTGGTTTTGAAATGTAAGGACATGAGAATTGGGAGGGTTCAGGGGCAGAATTCTGTAGTTTGGCTGTGTTCCCACCCATATCTCATCTTGAACTGTAGCTCCCACAATGCCCACATATGTAGTGGGAGACACCCAGTAAGAGGTAATGGAATCATGGGGGCGGGTCTTTCCCACGCTGTTCTCATGATAGTGAATGAGTCTCACAAGATCTGATGGTTTTATAAAGGGCAGCTGCCCTGCACATGCTCTCTTGCTTGCCGCCGTGTAAGACATGACTTTGCTTCTCCTTTGCCTTCCACCATGATTGTGAGGCTTCTCCAGCCATGTGGAACTGTGTGTGCATTAAACCTCTTTCCTTTATAAATTACTCAGTTTGGGGTATGTCTTTATTAGCAGCATGAGAATAGACAAATACAGGTTGTTTCAGAGCTTAGTATGTCCTGCTAATACTTGCACAGTCCTTTGGAACCACCTGTGCTGTGCAGTGAGTCCTGTTCCTTTTCTCATATTAGCTATGAAACCACCCTTTATGAGTATTTTCAAACTATCTGAAAAACAGCACTTGATTTTCCTCAGTGTTACAGATGCAGGAAGCCATCAAAGTATAATTTGGTTCAAAGCTCTATGAATTTTTAGGCAAATGTCACTCTATGAATTTTTAGGCAAATTCGGGCAAAAAACAAGTAAATACTCATTTAATATGCCAGTTTCTGGCACCTAAATTCCTCTTGGAGAATAAAAGGAACATTTAGAACACTGTGTGGCCTCCCACACTCTTCAAGGCACTTACCTTACTCTCGAGGAATAACAGAGACATGCAGGTAATCTTAATTACTACTGACAGGATGGGAAAGAAGTGTGTCTAAGGCACTTATCAGTACCATCAACAGAATTACATTTAGAAAATCTGCTCTGTATAGGAAATTGTGCTCCATAGTGCACTGGGGAAAATAACAATAACATATGACACACTGCCTGCCTTCAAGGAAATTATTATCTAGATGAAGATAAGATAGACACCTGTAAAGGTAAATAGCAAAACGGGTGGTATAAGTTACCTGCAAAATGAGAAGTACAAAGAAGTAATCCAGATAATCAGAGTAGTATATCACCCCAGCATTGGAAAAGACATTAAAAGTCTTCTAGTCCAGTAATTTACTGATGCTTGAGTTCACTTTCAACATAAGAGTTCACATTTATTGAGTATTATTATTGCAGACTTTGTTCAAAGTATTGTGGAAATATGTATTGAAAATATATGTTCGTTGTTTCACATAACATTTTCATGAGGTGGGATTGTTTACAAAGGAGAGAATTAAAAATCAGAAAAAGTGAATAATTTGTCCAAAGTCCCATAGTCACTAAATGACAGGGCAGTGGTTCAAACTCAGGTCTTCCCTACCTAGGGCCGGTGCCCTTCATCAGTGTAAGATAGTCATGAAGGCCTCCCCAGTCATGGAGGCCCAGACAATTCCCAGTGGCTCATTCCATCACTGGGAGATGGGGAGAATAGTAAGATTTTCATAGACTTGAATGTTCCAGAAAGAAGGAAGTCAAAAAGTTAAAATCAAAGAAATACTAATTAATATTTTAAAAGGCAAATTCCAAACCACACATGTAATCTGTAGAATGCAGATTTGTACGCCTTTGAAGGAACTCAACTTTCAACTATCAGAATCAGTCCTGGATAGCTAGGATTATGGTTTGAGAATAGTGTTATTTTTCAAGTTCTTTGCTTCTATGAAATTTTAAAAGGTAACTGAAATATTGAGAAACCTATGAAGAGGTGAATTTAATATAATCCACAGAATGACAAATGTACATTTAGAGGATTTAAATTTAGGAATGATGGGCAAGTGATGCAATGGTTACTATTGGTACTATTGGCCATTTGATAAAAGTTCTTTAGTTTTGGAATTTATTTAGTATCCAGCAACAACTTTTGCTAAATCTATAGCTCTCCCTTGAGTTTTATCTTTTCTCTTGTTCATTGGTTTATTTAATTTCAAAGACAATTACACACGCCAAAGTAATGATCCTACAGATGTATAAGTGTATCCTGAGATGAATAAATTATGGACATTTTGGTAATTAGCAAATGGAAGGGGAGCAGCTGGATGCTTAACACAGATGGGTTTATTGGTTAAAATAAACTTCAGTTTGCCTTTTTTTAAAATTAAGCAATATTGGCCCCTTTTGTTGCTTTGTGAACAATCAACCAAACAGTATAATTCTAGATAGATTGCTCTTTGATTGCCATTGCTAAATCTAATTCTAATGATTTAATTGTTTTTAATTTCTCTGTGGCCTATATGTGTGGGCTGTGTCCCCGTCTGTGAGGCTTAAAAATCTGAGTAAAAACATGCTTCATATTCTCATGAGCAAAGTATTCATATTCATCTGGATTGTAGCTTTGTGCCAAGCTTCTTCTACAAATGAGAATGAAAGGAAAATTTGTCGAATACAATCTTACCCTCTTAGGTTTATTTCTTTATGAGAAATAACAGTTCAGTCTGATTATGTAAAATCACTGGGAATGGGGTGGTCCAGTGTTTTAAGAATACATGTGTAAATATAAAAGATAGAATTATTGATTAAAATATCCTTACAAAATAATCATGTCACTTCACTGCACCAAATGGCAATGGATCGCCCCCTTCTATAAAAGAAAAAACAAAACTTTCTTGACAGTGCATTAAATGTCTTGCATAATCCGACCACAGTCACACTGACTTGGACTAGATATTGGGGACCCTACGTGATACAATGAATGCAAAGATTGTTGAAGGAGCCCTTTGGATCTGGGTTAAACTGTGACCCAGCACATGCTAGTTGAGTGGCCTCAAACACGTGAATTAAACTGTCTAAATGTGGTTTTCCTCACTGAGGGGGGATAATAATGCTACCTTTCCTACAAGGTCGTAAGACTAGATGAAATGATAAACTCAAGTGCTTAGCACAGTGCTTGGCTTTATGCTCTGTGCATCATCTACTTACCTTTTGTTTCTGTATTGTTGTTGCTGTTGTAACTTTTATTATTTGACCTCTCATGTGTATTTGCACATGAAGATCTGTCTAGAGTGCTCTTTTGTCATCTGAATGATCGAATTCCATAAATCTTTCAGGACTCAGCTCATTGGCCATCTCTTCCACTACATTTTGCCAGTCTTCCCTAGCTAAAAGCTAATTCTTCTTCTATAAAAGCATTGCAATTCCTATTGTCAGCAACAGTCATTTGTACTTAATTCTTACAGGCTTCTTTAGGTATTTATCTCTTCATGTACTTCTTAGTGAGATAGCAGACTCCTTAAAAGCAGGAACTGAGGCAATTTCTACATATCTTTTGCAGTTTCTGGCAGAATTGCAAGCAATGAATATTTGTTGTTTTATTATTTTTCATCCTTCATGGTTGAGAATTACATGTCGTTTTTGTCAACACTCAACAAATCCAAAATGCCTCATCATTAGATGAAATGGCCAGAGTTAAATGGCAACCTAATCTGATACCTCACATTTATTAAACATTACTGCTGTTTTTTATGTCCCAGGCACTGGTTCTAAGCACTTCATAAATTGTATTTTCTTTAATCCTCACAGACTGTATGAGGTCTATATTATTTTAATTATTTTAGATCAGAAGATGGTAAAGCACAGAAGGTTCAAAAAATTTTTTCCAAGGTTATATAGTCAGCTTGAGATTGAGCCAGGATTTAAATCCAGGCAGACTAACTCCAGACAGAGACCATGCTCTTAATCTCTATTCAGTTCTAGCTATCCAGTAATACATTCAGTCATCTTCTTAGGTTCTTTTCAACTGAGCAAAAACCAGAAAACTGAGAAATAACTATGGCAGATGTCATTTTTCATTTTTTTAGGGGGCAAGAAATGTCTCCCTATTTACATCATGAAAAATCAAGTCTATAGATAATGAGACAAAATATTTTAAATTAAGACTGCCTTGGCAAAAATCTGGGTACAAGATGAAAATAAAAATAGGTAACACATTTTGAGGTATCAGGTATTAGGCTGATAAAGTGTATTTTCATATTTTGGTTATTACTGCTGAGAAAGAGAAAAACAGCCTCTGGCAGCTGGGAACTAGCTTGGCATTATGAGCTGGGCCTAGATGTTCTCCTGTGCACATAAACTATTTCACAGAGCATCAGCGTCAGCATCAGCTAGGACCACTCTGTGACCAGGATGGATCCAGGCAAAAACATCACCACTCCAGAGGCATGTCTGAACCCAGACAGAAACAAGAACATTTTCCAAACCACAAAATTCACAAACATCCTCTTATCCTGGCTAAAGTGAGAGGCTGCCACTGCTTTACCAATGATAGCTTTAGCCTTCTCTCTTCCTCCTGTCTTCTAGATGAGAATTATTAAGATATTGAGTCACAAAAATACCACTGCTTCCGAAAAGCATCCCATCCAGAACAAAGCTTTCCTTCTTAGAGCCTTTTCCAAAATCACTTAGGATAAACCCCAATTTTACCAGTTCTTTCTAATATTCTCTTACTGATGTGGCCCACAGATCCTCATGATGTGAGTTGCCCCTCACTGGAACATGTCAATAAACCAACTCTCCAACTACAAGTTTCCTGGTGCTATGAAGCTGGAGAGCATTAACACTGTTATTATCCTTATCTCATAAATGAAGGAAGACTGAGTAAGGTGCAAAAATACTGTTTGATTCTATATTTAAACCCAGTTTGTCTCTATTGCTGTCATTATTTTTGTTTTTGTTTGTTTTTATTATGTAGGCTCCGGAAACTGCTCTCTTAACCACTACGTTATACAGCTCCCTTAGGGTTACTGCAAATACAGATAAATAATAAGATGAGAGGAAGCGACCATCTACTGCATTACTATCACGTGCTACCTACTTGATATGTTTTTCTAATTTAAATCTCCAACCCTTTCAAGCAATGATCCTTCTTTTACAGAAGCTCATTTCAGCTATTAAAGAAGTCCGTATTTACAAATATGAAGTCATTTCCCTTTATAACAGAAGTCTCATGACTAGCAAGTTTTGAATTTTAATTCCACTGTCTCAGGTAACATACTCACATGATTACACCACATTGGAATAGTCATTATCTGGAAAAGAGCTGAAGCAAACAAGCACTGTCTTAGAGCATTGTCTGGTCTGGTATTGCTCCTTATTTCTCAGTAAGGTCCAGCAAGAAACACATGCTTAGAATGCACCCTCTTTATATTTCCAGCTGCTGTTTGTTCCTTATCACAAATATTAGAATTGGGGATGCCTTATCTCCTTCTTTATTAACTATTGAGATTGACTTGATTTTGAGAGTATGTCGATTATCACGATAGAACTTTTAATCTTATACATATGATGCCTCTGACTTCAAAGTTTCTAAAAGAAAATCGAGAAAATGTAATTAAATGCATGTTTCAGGGAATGAGGCCTATCTAACTTATGATATCAATAAATGCTGTAATGAGTTATCCTTATTCTAAACAATTACTGACAGTCTTCTGAACTATGGCATGACAATAACTGGAGTATCTTGGGATCCTGGGGTGCTTCTACCCCAAGAGTATGTGAAGTCCTGTTTCATTGATTTTATATTTTTCTTTACCAAAATCATTTTCTGAAAGAATACAAAAAGAAGAAAGGAAAACAGGAGGACCTACCATCTCAGACTCCTCATTTTTATGTGATACCAACTTTCAAAATAAGTTCTATTTAGGTGATAGATTGGTGAAAAGCTACTTAAAACTGTATTTGAGCAGGAATTCTTTGTGATAGCAAGGAGGACTAGACAGATATCAAGTAAACTCCTGATTTAGAGATGAGAACTAGATAGATATTAAGTCAACTCCTGATTTCAAAGATGAGAACTCAACAGATATCATGAAGTCACCTCCTGATTTCAGAGATGAGAACTCGATAGATAGCGTTAAGTCAACTCCTGATTTCTTATAGTCTCTGCTAATCTGCTCACTAGCATGGCTAAAGGAAATGCTGAAATTTTAACTAGAAAGAAAGTATTTGACTATTTGAATTTTCATACTGTTGTTTAAAATGAAATGGTAGCAAAACATTTGGGAAATATAATTAAAATTCTGGTTCTAAACATCTTCATGAAGATGACATCATTAGTTATGCCAGAATTCCTGGACTGATTTTTCAAATTAACTGTTGTCATTAATGGGCATCAATCTGTATTGAGGAGTTTTTTTTCCTGAAAATATAAACATTACATACATTATAAGTGATAACAAATCTTCATGTCATATACAGAACCATTTACACTTCATATCTGTGAACATTCATTTATATATTGAACAATGTAATTCTTAATGAAATATTGATTTCTAAGTTCCATTTACTTATAAAACTTGAGTCATGATTTCAGTTTAAGTTGGACAACAAACTCCAAAAGAAACCCTGCAGCCAGTGTGTCTCACGTTTTAGGAAGTGTCCAGGCAGCTATGTGGTATTTCTTCCAACACAGAGCATTCAAGATCCAGGTCCTGCAGATGAAATTTGTAGCCTTAATAAACATATAGGATTGTTGAATAGTAAAGGGGTTTATTTGTACCTTTATGAGTACATTTTTCACTTTTGTTTACTAATGAACTAAATTTTTTCTGCATGAAAAAATACAGGTGTAGAAATCTTTCAGAGACATGACAAAATGTATTGCATCAGAGCCACCAGTACTCACATTAAGTAGACAGATCACACAGACAGAGCGGACAGAGTTCATGTTCAAGAGTTCATCTTGAGTTACAGTTCTATAGACTCAG
The DNA here is from genome assembly GCF_009828535.3 of Hylobates moloch. Taxonomy (NCBI): domain Eukaryota; kingdom Metazoa; phylum Chordata; class Mammalia; order Primates; family Hylobatidae; genus Hylobates; species Hylobates moloch. Next base: position 175,964,243 of record NW_026652278.1, read on the forward strand.
AATGAAGATCACCTCGCTTATTAAAAGCAATAAAAGATAAAGAAAATAGGAAATAAGAAAGACTTGATTAAATGGCCATTTCACTGAATTCAGCATGAGTCCTGTGCAAATTAGACATTTAGATTAGCAGCTTCTTTGATTATTAGAAAGCCTGGAAAATGGGGTCTGACAGCATTATAGCATAAGCTTATTTATAATGATTTTTTGGGGGGATGTAGCTTTTTCATAAGCTGAATAGAAATTACACATACAAATTCATATTTGGAATTTTGTTCTTATTTTTAATTTTGCCTATCTTTTCAGGTGTCTATGAACTCACGAGAAGACATGACATAGTGTTTATTTTCTAAATCATCTTTAAACTTATTTGCTGGAATATTGTGGGGTAAAGTGCAAACTTCCCCTTCACCATTTGAAGGTTTGCTAAAAATCAACAGGCAGAAGGCGAATTAACAGGAGAAATGGCATACCAATTTGTTTGATCACAGTTTTTCATGAAGAATGAAGACCCAAAGATACATGAGAAATTGTCCATTTTTATGCAACACCAGACCAGATGATGCTTTAAGACAGGTACAAAGAAATATGGACATGCGTGTAGAAATACAAGTCAACTAAAGGGAGTGATCTACTGCTAATAGGCTGAGTGGGGACACCCAGCAAGGCCTGTGTCCAGACTCTTCCTGGCCTCTCTGAGCAGCTAACTTTCCTTCTGGTGTGGGGCAGGACCTTCTCTGGAATGGGGATCTTCTGACCCACAGTCAAACAAGGTAGGTCACAGTTTCTTTATGGCCAGCTCTTACACAGAATGGTGGGGGAAAGTTAGAATAATATTCGTAGGTTTTCAGGCTGTCTTTGGGAGAAGGGGCTTTGGTTTCTCTGGCCCATCTTAGGGAAGGAAAATTTCTAGTTTCTCTGTCTAGCCTCAAGAGAGAATGAGGCTCAGAGACATAAGGGCAGAAGAAAGTCAGGGAGGGTTTTTTGCCACTGAGCTTGCTTCTGAGGCCATCTCTGAGGCCTTCACTTTGGGGTGTCATTTTATGAGCCCCAACAATATCTTTCTAAAAAATATGGAAAAGGCTTAAAAGACTCAGGCCATTTTAGAGCTATATAAACATGTATTAATTAAGAATGGAGAATTGTTACTGAAAGACACTAGGTCTCTTTTTATACTAAATTTATAATACAGTATAGCTCCCTCAGAAAGAAAAAGTGGGGTTCATTCATTCATTTATTCACTTACTCATTCACAAATGTTTGTTAATCACACTAGTCTCCTCTTGAGTAAGTGAAAGATAACGTATAATATACATAACAGGCCGGGCGCGGTGGCTCACGCCTGTAATCCCACCACTTTGGGAGGCCAAGGTGGGTGGATCACCTGAGGTCAGGAGTCCGAGACCAGCCTGCCCAACATGGCGAAACCCCATCTCTACAAAAAATACAAAAAATTAGCCGGGCGTGGTTGTGGCGGGTGCCTGTAGTCCCAGCTACTCGGAAAGCTGAGGCAGGAGAATTGCTTGAACCTGGAAGATTGCAGTGAGCCGAGATCGTGCCACTGGCGACAAGAGCGAAACTCCGTCTCAAAATAACAATAGTAATAATAATAATAATATACACAACAAAAATATTTTGAAGGTGATAAGTGCAACAAGAAAAAAGAGTCAAACAAGGGGAATGGAGACTGCACACCATAGCACATTTGGCCGATTGCTCAGTGTTCCACACACTGACATCAAGAACACATTTCCAACCCATATTCTGATTGGTTAAATGTGGTTTAGGCAGCCTTTCAGCTTTCAGAGAAATGGTCAAATTCTTTCTTTTCAAAAGTTCCCAGCCCAAGTCATAATAATGTACGGATCTCATAGACGTATTCCTGCAATAATCACTTTGAGTTCCTTCTTTCTGCCTCCACTGCTCTTTCATTCAGCAATTGCCGTTTTGTGTGTTATCATAGAAGAATAACAAAGAATTAGACTTATGACTAAACAGAGGCTTGCTTTTTACATGTGTATTATTATTTCATCCTTGGAAATCCTGGAAAACTTCTTACTATTTTGGATACTAGGTCCAGAGTCTGTGTGTTTCCAGCATGGGTGCTGACTGGTTGCAGTCGGAAGGTGATATGCCAACGTGTGAAGGAAATAGGGCAAAATGTAAACATTGTATGTTTAGTAGTGCTCTTTCTGCAGGCAGAAAGATTCTGCAAGGAGAGATTTATCAAGTGCAACTTGTCTGGGGAAACATGGGATTTTATTTTATTTTATTTCATTTCATTTCATTTCATTTCATTTCATTTCATTTCATTTCATTTATTTTTTGAGACAGACTCTTGCTGTGTCTCCCAGGCTGGAGTGCAATGGCGTGATGTCGGCCCACTGCAACCTCCGCCTCCCAGGTTCAAGCAATTCTCCTGCTTCAGCCTCCTGGGTAGCTGGGATTACAGGCATGCGCCATCATGCCTAGCTAATTTTTGTATTTTTGTAGAGACGGGGTTTCACCATGTTGTCCAGGCTGGTCTTGAACTCCTGACCTTGGGTGAGCTGCCTGCCTCGGCCTCCCAAAGCGCTGGGATTACAGATGTAAGCCTCTGCGCCCAGCCAAGCATGGGATTTTACAATAGCATTGTAAGAAATTGTTATCTTTTTCCCTGAGTATTCAATTTACACCCATGTTTCGAATGAGCAGTGAGCACCAGCATGGAGATCGGAGCCCCGTGTTACTTGTACATGAAGGTGTCAGTGCCTAAGTGTGCTAGTGCTGCTGATACTCACACCAAATAGCAACCAAGAGCCGGCAATCTAACCTGTTAAAAATAATAGGCAAATGGGAAGAGAGGACTTAGGAATCTCCTTGAAGTTTTCCTTCATTGATAGGTGCTAAAGATGTATGCCTTGGGGTTTTTTAGATGACATCGATGTAATCCCCTTCAAAAATAGTGATGGAAGGACAGACTTCTTCACCTTATTAATTTCCTGCGGCATCAAAGTCCCTTTGAGAGTCTTTCTGTTCCAATTATTCCTCAAGTTCAGAAAATGTTGGCTGTCAGCATTATTGTGGGTTAAGACAGAAGGTCCTCATTTCCTGACCCCAGGGATTCCAGATCAACTGTATTTGTTTATTTTCTAAAATGTCCATTTTGCTTAGAAACAAATACACATTGGTGACATGTACTCCTTGCAATATCTTCTAACAATTTATTCTAGGTTTACTAATTCTTATGATGATCTGCTAGAAAAATATTAAAAGGTAATGTACTTGTGTAGAAATGCGAGTCAAATCAAGTGAATTTTATCATTGTCAGATTCAGCATCATCAGTCTTCCCTCACAAGATTCAGAGAGTTCTTTTTCTGTTCAGTTTGGTAATAAGAGAAGTTATAATCAATTTGGTCATAAAAATTGTGCAAAATTAGATATTTTTTTGATTCCACCTTCTGCTATGAAATATTCTTTAGTTAGTTTGCTTGAGACCGTGTCTCATTCTGTCACCCAGGCTGGAGTGCAGTAGTGTGATCTCAGCTCACTGCAACCTCCGCCTCCCGGGCTCAAGCAATTCTCCCACCTTGGCCTCCTGAGTAGCTGGGGCTACAGGTGTGCACCATATGCCCAGCTAATTTTTGTTGTTTTTTTTAGAGGCAGACTTTAACCATGTTGCACAGGCTGGTCTCAATTTCCTGGGCTCAAGTGATCCTCCTGCCTTGGCCTCCCAAAGTGCTGGGATTATAGGCGTGAGCCACCGCACCCGGACTAAATATTCTTTACATATGTGTGACTTTGGAGGAAAGGGAATCAGATGGGTTAAAGTATGTGAAGTTCATTGTCAACTGTTATCCTTGAGAAATATTTAAGCTTCCCTTAATGTTGTGTCTTAAATGACATAAAATAATCCAGCAAGGGATTCATCAATGAGGACCATAATGGGTTTTTAGCTTAATTCTAGGTAGCAAAGAGAAACATCTGCTATGGAAAAAGCTTAATTGATTTTTATCTGATGTCACGAAGCTGCCACGAGGCACCAGCACCTGCAGGCGGGTGCTGATTACGCCCTGTGCTGAGGACTCCATTTTACCAAAAACATCAATCCTGCCATCTAAGAGGAGAAGACGTGCTCAATAAGTTTATCTATGCCTCCCTACCCATGTTCAACAAGTTATCCCAGAAGAACTTAAAAGCTATTTACTCTGGATTATAATAGATCCTCTTGTCATTCTGTAACTGGTGAAGCCATGGGAGATTCCCGGCTTAATTATAAACAACCACAAACTTATCATCAGTGCTACCTGGCTACAAATTGTTTCTTGCAGAGAAAATTTTTAGCTATTTAAGTCCCATGAAAGTAAATTTCGGGGCTGAAAATTTTTAATAAATATTTAAACAGCAGCAGATCTTCAATTTCTCTAGACCCAGTGAAAGCAGAAAACAAGATGGAGTATTTGCCTGCCATGAACCTTTCCTCCCACAACAACTGTGCATTTTAGGAAGTCAGTAGTAACTCGCTTATAAAATACAGAGCTCGGAAATCATGTGCCTCATCAGACTGTAGCTAATGGGGAAGACACACTACTTCCTATATTTCAAACAATAACAACCACGATGTAATAAAGAGCAAGTTTATCCTGAGGATAGACAGTAGCCCTTACATAAATGAGTAAATCAGTAAAATAAAAAGTACCCCTCAACAAATAAAATACTTTTCTTTAAACTTATAATTTGGGAAATTATCTTAATGTTAATCACTGCTTAATAATTTTTAAGACTTAGCATCTGCAAAAATGTAATTTAATTTTAAGATAGAGATTTCTTGGTACTTTAGAACTAATTAAATAATTATGTTGTTTGAAACCCACATATTACATAAGAAATATCAGTTTATTTGTTAAATGTCTCACACCGAAAATCTTGGTTAGCACATTCTTTTGAGTTTTATTTTTTTAAAGCAATATTTGCGAAAGAATTTCTCAAAAAAAGTCAGTACTGTTTCTGGACAGTTCATGAATCATCTAATGGAAGACCTTAGAGCTGATATTTATACCAGAAAAGATGTTACACATAATGGTGCTCATTACTTTATTCAATGGACAAGAGAAATAAATATTATCTTACAGGTATTATAGAAATCTTTATTTCACTTTCTCTCCCTGTCCTAGATAAACATACACACACTAGCATGTAAAATCCAAATATGTTTTGATTCAAACACGTTAAATCAAACAACAGAATTCTAGTACAGTTTTGCTGTATTGGTCATGTCTGGCATACAAAAAATGTTTAAATCTTCAAAATTATTCTGGTATCACATGTGTGATCCCAACGCTCAACTGGGTTTCTATAAATATACCAGTAAATATTCGTTGGCTACTAACTAGGTGCCTTTTTTTGTGCTAAGATTTGTGAAGTATTCTGGAGAGGCATCCTAAACATTATAAACACTTCCTAATAATAATTTCTAGTGCACGATCAGAGCTGTCCATCATCATATAAAGATGGTTAAAAAAAAAAAATCCGCCAGGCGCGGTGGCTTACTCCTGTAATCCCAGCACTTTGGGAGGCCGAGGCGGAAGGATCATGAGGTCAGGAGATAGAGACCATCCTGGCTAATATGGTGAAACCCAATCTCTACTAAAATATAAAAAATTAGCCGGGCGGGGTGGTGGGTGCCTGTAGTCCCAGCTACTCAGGAGGCTGAGGCAGGAGAATGGCGTGAACCTGGGAGGCGGAGCTTGCAGTGAGCCGAGATCGCATCACTGTACTCCAGCCTGGGAGAGAGCGAGGAAAAAAAAAAAACAGCAACAACAACAACAAAAATCACCCCATAACAATATGCTACAACATATCCAGGTTAGAAAAATCAACGATGAAACTGATTTTGCAAAATTCCACTGTGCCTTCTATAGTCATCTTCAAGGTCTGGGGTTATTGACATGCTGGGAGAATGAACCTGATATTCTGTTTAATGACTCAGATATTCTAGACATATTTCAGTCACAGAAAAACTACTATATCAATACATTTAAAAAAAAATAAACTGTGTTCAGGATTTGTGATTTTTTTAGGCCCATCAAGAGCGAATTATAAATTTGTTTCAATAAGGATTGCATGAACTTTGTGGTTTTAAAATTAAGCTTTTATAGACCTGCTTAAGATAAGCCTATTCATCTAAGATTAAACATAATATTTCCAGTAGAATTTTTGCTCCATCTGAATAATGAGTTAAACTCAGAATTATAGCAACTTTCTGTAGCATTTCTGATCTTAATGCATGCAAGTAGATATCTCTAAAATATATTTGAAATGGGTTAGGGACCTTTCATTATGGAATGGCTAGGCAGAAAAGGACTATTTTTGTTACATACCATTTCCTATATAACATAATGGTGAAATAGAAACTTCACCAGGTCGATTTTTGTTATGCAGGAAACCAGTGTTTCTGCAAGATAAAAACGAGGAACTAATTGTTTATATTAGAGCCTTAAGACTGGTGCTATTTTATATGCAAATTTACTAGAGCAATTTGTTTTACATATGTATTAAGTCAAATGAATCAAATTGTCTGAATGGGTGAAACTATGATGATAGACCATTTCATTCTATTTGAAAATAATTTGCAATTCAGCATTTTATACAAATCTAATTGAAATATAATCACTCCTCTGTAAAACAGTGATAAACTTAATATATGAGAATAGTTATTATGTGCCAATAAAATATCAAAACCAAGCAAATTATAGTATAGTTATCAGGATAACTGTAAAATAACATAACTAGCTCTAAAGCTGAGTCAAAAATAATTATTTCCACTGTAAGAAGGGCCATCTAGTAGAACAAACTACATTTTCTGACTGCAGATTGTTTCTTTATAAAATGACAATAGTAGATTCTATCGAGTTGGACCGTGCATTTAGAGTTCATGATTACCTGAGCCAGTGCCAGCCTCAATTCTCAGGCCCACACGCAGGACTAAATGGTTTATGGCCTGCAACAAAAAGGCCTATGGTCATTTAGGAAGTGAGGTGTTGAGTAATCGTTGCAGTAAAAGAGGTAAAATAATCTTTTTGGATGATAAAGTCACAAGTCATTGAAAACTGTGTGCCTAGTTATTATCAGCTGTTTTTCTTTCCTCCTTTGACTCTTTTTGGTCAGTGCTAATGTAAGTCTGCTTGAACAAGCCTGCAGTGCAAAAATGGTTTCCAGCAGTGACTGGCAGAACCAGGGCCCTAGACAGTTGCATTGCAGGAGGAATGACAAGGCTTCACAAAATAGAAAGTTCTAACACCCTAGATGGCATTTTGTGTCATCGTTTTCTGTAAGTGCCTCTTAATACTCTTGGTTTTGTTTGTTTTTTTTTCCACAATAATCTGTTTTCTTTTTCCTTTTTTTTTTTTTCAATTGAATCTAACCTAAATATCTCTATGAGAAACTTTTGACTCATTAACAAGATAATTAAATGATGGAGCAGAGTGAATACTTTTCACTGGGTGTCCTATAGTTTGTAAATGCTTGCCCTTTCAGTGAGCTATGAAATATTTTTAAGTTTAACAGTCCTTGGTAATAGCTTTACAATGGGGTGCAAATACAAAAGTCAGTTTACAAGAAATTTCGTTTCTCTTTATATTCACGCATCTGAGTCCAGAATTCTAAAAGCAGACTGCTCATCATCCTACCTATAATACAAACAAGGTGCCCTCCATGTTAACTGCAGAATCCTGCAGTTACAGTCTAGACACACGAACCCTGCAGAAGGGTGCATTGGTTACTTTACATACTTGGCATAAACGAGGTACTAAAATCCTCGTAATTATCAACCTTTCAGAACATCTCCGACTCAAAATATTGGAAGAACATTTGAGAATAATCTATAGGCTAGAATCTTTTTGAATCTTTTGCTTGTTCGTTGTTTGTTTTTAGTTGTTTGGGACTTTAATGTTCCTGTGACAAGAAAACATCAAAACTCATTTAGAAATGAGTCTCAGAAATAGAAAATCCAATCGGCTAAATTATCACAGCACTCCTGGCAAAATTCTCTAATTATAAAAGTTGTTTGTTTTGATTTTTTTTTTCTGATTTTTCTTTTCGGACACATTAATAATCTCTTGACTAGGAAAGGGGAACCCACAAAATAAGTCCTTCTTCATTCTTGTGTGCAGTTAATTTTCTTTCTACATGTGTCTGCAAAAGGCAAAGATGACCTCCAAAGCAGATTCTAGCTCTATTTGGATGAATCTGTGAGTTTTGGTCAATGAAAATGGGCAGAAATCCTGTCACAGGAGAGAGCTAAGTAGGCAACCTCATTGGAAGTTAAAAATGTATATTGTCATGTCAACGCAAGGAAGCAATTATAGGCCTCATGCCAACTGCACACCGTCTGTGTGAGTCCACGTCTCCAGGATTCCGAGTCTGCGCGAGTCCCACGTCTCCAGGATTCCGAGTCTGCGCGAGTCCCACGTCTCCAGGATTCCGAGTCTGTGTGAAGTGCTGTTCCCACTTCGGGAGGAGCAGTGGAGACAATTAGTAGGACTGAAGTCTCCTTGGCGTCAGTAATATGAAAAAATATATCATGCTCAAATAAGCATGTAGGAAAACACATTTTCAAATTCAAAAACTATTGGAAAACATTAAACTGAGCTTTATGTCTTTACAATTTCTCTTCATAGCATTGCCCAGTTAATGCGCCATTCCACACTTTCTGATTTGTCTTTAGATAAATGAGCTTCTTCAGCCGTTTGCCTCGTGTGTCCTCCTTGCCCTTAATACACAGCAGCACATAGGATGTTTTGATAGACTTTGTTTATGGACAAATACAAGCAAAGCAGCAAGCTGAGGAAAGTCATTATTGCTTTTAATATTTTGTAAACAATAGGACTTGCTTTTATAGTCATATTAATAAAAGCAAACTATTCTTACAGTTCAGTTAGGCTAGGATTAGACCAAAACACCAAACAAAACAGCTGACCTTGCAATGAAAATGTAGACGAAAATCACAAATTGGAGAAGAGATGTTTAAGAAATATTTTTAAAATAAAATTGGAAAAATGGAAGAGTAACTGGAAGCAAGTGCTCTAGTAAAAACTTCCTCTGTATACATGTTTGAAGTATACAGATGAACCCAGTAGAAAGAGCGAGCCTGGAGATGATGGGAGAAACCTGATTATTAAGACAGGAAGGGAAAGATCGAGGGGCTTATTGAGCAGGCTGTTAGTTTAATTCTTGCTTCTGCAGCCATTCCCACCTTCTGGAAGGAGGCAAAGAGGTTGGTTATAAATATTACAGTCCATAAACCAGAATCTGTCTGAGAGCTATCAGCCAATAGCCCCTTGGAACCCTAAAGACCCCTAAGTCCCAGAGCTAGATATAAATCCTTTAGAACTATATCAGAAAACAGAAACTTTCTTATACATTTTCTCCACGTGAGAAAAACATTATGTTTGTGCTTTTAGCATTGGTTTCACATCTCAAAACTTTTTGCTAACATATGGAGTTTGCTTTAGTTATTAAAATTAAGTGTTTTTTTTACATTACCAGATGATATAAAATTCAACAAATACTTTTTTATATAGAAATGGAAATTATGCTGTGTTACTATGTGAAATATTAACTGCTCCTTTAGCTATTCATCTACTGGCTTGGGATGACTTTTATTTTAAATGCTAATTTTTCAGAATCTTTTTGAAGGGTGTTATATATGTTATTTTATCACATGGTCCTGTGAGATTTGTATAGTGTCCATAAAATTGTGAAGTGGGCATAGGTTTTTTTAAGTATGACATATAATTAGGATTAAATATTCACATGATTATAAGGCTGTGCTTGCAGATACAAAGCCAGGCAAATTCCCACTGGATAATACTTCAATAAATATTTGCATCCTTAACATTAAATCTGGCTTACTAAGTTAACTTTAAAATTGCTCTCGTGACCAATTTTGCATGCTAAAGGTAAATAAATAAATAAATCAAAACATGACCTAAAACATAACTAATTGAACAAGAGAAAAAAGTATAGAGCACAAATTATTGATTTCATTTTCATATTTTAACCAGTTCTTTCATTAATAAGTATAATGTATATACAGTTTTGCCACTGTTTATTCAAAGATTTTAAAACTGAATTGAATACTTCATGATCTAAAAATTATAAAATCTTTATCCCTGAATAGCTCGAAAACAAAACAAGGAACTTTGTCTTTTTTAATGGCATAGTTCTGTATTATCTTGGTGACTCTAAACGCTGTGCTTTATCCAATTTTATTAATTGTTGGAGACAAGGAGAATCATAATCTCAACCTGCATTTACATAGTGCTGGAAGAAACGACTGACCAGGAATGTGTGATCTGTCACTTGGCTTTGGAAACACTTGAAGAAGTTGCACTAATGTAATAAAGCACAGAAAGATTTAAATCTATCGAATATACTCATTGCATAAAGATGAATTCAGCAAATATATTGTTGTGAGCATCTTCTATGGTGCAGCACCAGGTCCTTTATTTATTTATTTATTTATTTAATGTATTTTTTTTTTTTTTGAGACTGTGTCTTACTCTGTTGCCCAGACTGGACTGCAGTGGCATGATCTCCGCTCACTGCAAGCTCCACCTTCCGGGTTCACACCATTCTCCTGCCTCAGCCTCCCGAGTAGCTGGGACTACAGGTGCCCACCACCATGCCTGGCTAATTTTTTGTATTTTTAGTAGAGACAGGGATTCACCGGGTTAGCCAGGATGTTCTCGATCTCCTGACCTTGTGATCCGCCCTCCTCAGCCTCCCAAAGTGCTGAGATTACAGGCGTGAGCCACCGCGTCCGGCCTATTTATTTACTTTTAAGACAAAGTCTCCCTTTGTTGCCCAGGCTGGAGTGCAGTGGCTCAATCTTGGCTCACTGCAACCTCTGCCTCCTGGTTCCAAGAATTCTTGTGCTTCAGCCTCCCAAGTAGCTGGGATTACAAGTGTGCACCACCATGTCCAGCTAATTTTTTGTATTTTTAGTGGAGATGGCATTTTGCCATGTTGTTCAGGCTGGTCTCAAACTCCTGGCCTCAAGTGACCTGCCCGCCTCTGCCTCCCAAAGTGCTGGGATTACAGGCGTCAGCCGCCATCCCCCGCCTAGCACCAGCTCCTTCGGAAGATGGAACTCCAATGGAGTTCTTACCAGCCAGGAGCTTAGAGCATGCATGGACTTTAGAAAGGAGGTGTCTGTGTTTCTTTCAAAATTGTTTTCCCTCAGACAGTTTTATATCAGTGCTTAAGATTTTAGGTAAACTCCATGAGCGTAATGTCCTTTCTTTTTAAGAATAGTAGGAATAACAAAGATATGGAATCAACCCAAATGCCATCAATGATAGACTGGATAAAGAAAATATTCTACATATACACCATAGAATACTATGCAGACATAAAAACAATGAGATCATGTCCTTTGCAGGGACATGGATGAAGCTGGAAGCCATCATCCTCAGCAAACTAACATAGGAACAGAAAAACAAACATCACATGTTCTCGCTTATAAATCAGAGCAGAACAATGAAAACACATGGACACAGGGAAGGGAATGACACACATTTGGGGCTGTTCCTCATCTAGAACATCCAGTACAAAGTATGTAACACATTTTCAATATATATTTTTTGGTTTTTTGTTTTTATTTTTATTTTTCTGAGATGAGGTCTTGCTCTGTTGCCCAGGCTGGAGTGCAGTGGCATGATCTCAGCTCACTGCAACCTCCGCCTCCTGGATTCCAGTACAAAGTATGTAACACGTTTTCAATATATATTTTTTGGTTTTTTGTTTTTATTTCTATTTTTCTGAGATGGGGTCTTGCTCTGTTGCCCAGGCTGGAGTGCAGTGGCATGATCTCAGCTCACTGCAACCTCCGCCTCCTGGATTCAAGCAATCGTCCTGCCTCAGCCTCTCCAGTAGCTGGGATTACAGGTGCACACCATCACACCTGGCTAATTTTTTGTATTTTTAGTAGAGACGGGTTTCACTGTGTTAGCCAGGATTGTCTCGATCTCCTGACATCATGATCTGCCCACCTCAGCCTCCCAAAGTGCCAGGATTACAGGTGTGAGCCACCACACCCAGCCCAATAAATATTTTTTGTAATCAAAACATAAGTAAATGAGAAGTGAGATAAAAATGAAATGAAATGAGGCATAAATGCATATGGAGTGGGGAGGGGAAAAGGTCAGGTAGCAGAGGGCCAGAGATGAGAGGCTTAGGACCACCAGAATTGTATATGGACACAACTGGGGTTCAGCCAGCTCCTGGGCCAGGTGACTGTGTGCAGGACGCTGCCTATAAAAGAGGAGGCAGTAGTTCTGTTGCTTTTCTTCATCTCAGAAGAGCAGTCTTGATAATTAGGTATTGCTTTTTGTAAGAATTGTTGTGTTAATAACTCTTCTATAAGGGAAAAGTATCTTTAAATTATTGCCACATTGCCACGTGCTTGTGATTAGGAGTATTAGCAATTTCCTAAAAAGGTCTACTTTCAAATGGAACATTTGGATAAGTTTTTGTTTTCTTTTGTTTCTATTGAAGGAAATAAAGAGTTGACTAGTTATTTTCAAGTTTGGGGAACCATAAGTGCATATATTTCCTAAATGACATAAGGGCTCATTTACTGAAAGAATTAACCAAATAAATAAAATTAATAATCCAAAGAATTGTCACTTAATATCTATAATATCCTGATACAACTACCTTGCAAAATTCAAAGGCTATTTTTTACAGCTACTTTAGTGAGATTCTACTTTCTGAATAAGTTAATGAATATAATCTTATAATTTAGAAAACAGAACAAAAATTTTCTCTGTTCCCAAGAAATATACCTGATTTAATATTTTGCCTCTATGGTACAAAAAGTACAAATGTATTTTTGTACCATCTTTACTCTTAAAGGATATCTGGAAAAATATTTTAACAATCCCAAGAGAAGGCTAATTGCAAAAACACAACTTATTTCTCCAAATTCTAAGGTCCTCTCTGTGTAAATTAGAAGTCCTGAAGCCAGCCAAAGCAATTCCTTATAATCTACATTTTCTGCTCACAAATTTCATTTCCCACGTTTCCTGTCTTCAAATGAAGCTATATAGAACAGGGGTAATTGAACAGGCTTTAGAATCTTCCAGTTTGAGTTTAGACCCTGTCTCATCGCTTACTGGGGAATGGGAACTTGGCACCTCGCTGGACTTCAGGAAGCCTCAGCTTTCCTATCTGGTGTGTGGCAAATGTCCAACCACGAAGGCAGCACTTCACTCAGCATCCAGTACAGAGGAAGGATGTCATCAATGCTGTAGATTGTCATTACGTTTGCTCAACCAAGAATGTTCCCACTGAGTGAGGCTGATTGGGAAAAAATATTATAGGGCGGTTCACTCGACATAACTTCTCAAATCTTCCTGCTTATTGAATTATATTAAAAATTCATTTTCATTAGTAATTTGAGTCTCAAAATCTGAAGGGCTGGGTGCAATGGCTCACACCTGTAATCCCAGCATTTTGGGAAGCCGAGGCGGGTGGATCATAGGTCAGGAGTTTGAGAACAGCCTGGCCAATATGATAAAACCCTGTCTCTACTAAAAATACAAAAATTAGCCAGTCATGGTGACGTGCACCTGTAGTCCCAGCTACTCGGGAGGCTGAGGCAGAAGAATCGCTTGAACCCAGGAGGCGGAGGTTGCAGTGAGCTGAGATGGCACCACTGCACTCCAGCCTGGGCGACACAGCGAGACTCCATCAAAAAAACAAAACCTGAGTCTTCTATGCCCCTCAAAGAAATAGCATTCAAGCTTAACATAGAAAACAAACTCATTGAGGGCACATGAGCAGACCTGTATACTCAGGTCTGAAAAAGTCATCTTTCTCTTAAGATGCTTGCACTTTCTTGCCTGATTTCAGTTATGTTTAATAATCTCAAATAATATAAGAAAAATAACTATTTAAAAAGTAGAGTTATGAGCAGCAGGGTACAGGAGCAGGAATCGGCTTGGTGCATATAGAAATATATAGTTCCTTAACTCCTGTAAAGTGAAACCAAAATGTAGGTACTAAGTTCAGTTATATTTCGGAGGCTAACATTAGCCTAATGTACTGTGCTCTAAGACCTGGTTCCTACCACCACAGAACAACGTGCAGTTAGAATCCAGCCTCGTTTCCCCTCTCTCTCTGCCCCATGAGCTCCACCTGACTGTTTGAAAGGCCCCCTCCCTTTGAGTAGAACTTGGTTCCTCATTCAATTCAATTCCCATTTCTTTATGCTTCCTCCTGAGCTTCGTTTTCAAATTCCGTTTTTCCACCCTCCCTTGTGGGTCTAATTCCTGCCTGTTCCTGTCTCTCTACACCGCTTCCATTATGGTAACCTGCACAGTCTTAACTTGAATTTCTTTCAGAAATATAATACTTCGGCCACCACATCACTTCTGTTTGTTTGCCACTGATCAAGGTTAGGCATTTGGGGACACCTAGATTCAAGGGATGCTGGGAAATGCACCTAACAGAAAGGCCAGAGCCCGGCAGTCTTGAGAGGATTTGTTCTTAAAGGAAAAGGCACACATGTGACCTGTTAGATAAAGAGCTATCTCCAACAAAACAGGGAAGAAGAGAAGACGCTGTGAGCCATCTTGCTGTGGCCTAGGATCGGGGTCCCCAGGCTGGGTGTGAGTCTTCCTTCCAGGCCTGAGGACTCACCTTGGTTCTCGGGGCTGGCCTCTGCCGAGGCACAGGTCCTGATAGATCTCCTTTTGCTTCTGGCAGGGATTTCTCTTCAGGCCCCTTGCCTAAATCCCCCGTCCCTCCTTTCCAATCTCCTTCCTTGCTCCTTCCCATCCTATGGGAAGCCGGTCTCTTAGCAGATGCCACATACTTGCCTCCTAACACATCTATGATACCAAATGCCCACTTTCTGGAGCTCCTATCTTGAAAAAAATAGCTACCACAAGGAAAGAGAACTATAGGCCAATATCTTTGATGAACTTACATGCCAAATCCTCAATAAAATACTAGCAATTTGAATTCATCAGTATATTAAAAGGATCATACACCCTGACAAAGTGTGAATTCTCCCTGAGATTCAAGGATGGTTCAACAGATGCGAATCAATCAACATTTACACCACATTAACAGAATAAAAGATAAAATTTGCACGATCATCTTCAAAGATACAGAAAATGGCATCTGACAAATTTCAAGAATATTTCATGATAAAAAGTTTCAACATAATAAAAGTCACGTATGATAAGCTCACAGTTAACATTCTCAGTGATAGCAAATTGAAATTTTTTCTCTAAGATCAGGAACAAGGCAAGGAGGTCCACCGTCATCGCTACTACTCAACATAGTACTGGAAGTCCTAGCCAGAGCAATAAGATAAAAAGAAATGAAGGCCATTCAAATTGGAAAGCAAAAAGTCAAATTAACTCTTTTTCTTCAGAAGACGTAACTATATAATCTACAGATATATGCGAAAAATCCTAACAATGCCACAAAAGTGTTAGAACTAATAAGTGAATTTCTCAATGACTCAAGGAGACTAAGCACAATTTCTGAACAAATATAAGTTATATAAAAGCAACGCTGAATATATATAGAAAGAGATGGAAATTATATCAACCAAATGGAAATTTCTGAAGTGAAAAGTATAATTATCAAAATGAAACATTTCACAGAGAGGATAATAAGATTTGAACTGGCAGAAGAAAGGATAAGCAAATTTAAGACAGATTGTGAAGAAAGATACAATCTGAAGAAGAGAAAGAAAGAAAAGAAAAATGAAAAGTGCCTCTGGGGAGTATGTGACCCACGCTGAACCAGTTGTTTAAAAATCTTTCCTTCCTTTTAAAGCAATTGACAATAAACAGCTCTGAATATTCCTCCTATTCAAGTCTCATTTATTTTCTCCGGGACTCCCATATTAGGGATGTTAGAACTTCTTATACTGTTCAGCCACCTCATCCCTAAGTTTTAAGTTTGTCTTCTGTGTGCCTCAGTGTGGGAATCTTGCCCTTGACCTGTTTTCCAGTTAAGCAATTCTGTAATCTGAACTGTCCAATCTACTGTTAAATGCATCTACTGAATTCTTAAATCATATTTAGTTCTGAAATATCCATTTGAAAATTTCCAGCTTACAGAGGATATTCTACATTGTTTGATGTACTATGTGCATTTTTCCTTCTAATTTAAAGTGTGGTAATTACAGTCATTTTAAAAATGTACTCCCCTATATATGTGCTCCCCTGTCTGGATCATCTTGGCACTGCTTAGAGTGTCTCCTTCTGCTTTCTTCTTCTTTTTTCATTCTCTGATAAGAGGTCATACTTGTTTTACTCATAACCTACATAGAAATGAGTTACTTTGTCAGGTAACTGATTACAAAGCAAGCACAGATGCTCCGGGTACCTCCACTGAAGATGTTCCCCTCTTTTCTCTGTTAGACTGAGGAGCCAGTTAATTCCCTGAGTCAGTCATGAATTGAGCTAGGTCTGAAGTGAGTGAGTTTTTCATGTATCTTGTACTAACTCTCTCTATCATGTTGCTGAGGTCTGGGCCTGCTAGACTTTCCCTTGGGTATCTGTGTGGCTCTATTTCCTCAGCTCTGAAACAATACAAGGATTCATCTCTATTACACAAAGGTTCGCAGCCCAGCTCTCCAGTCTCTTGCTATAAGCAAGCCCCAAATTAGGTAAGTGTCTTAACAGACAGACAATCCCTGTTTAACTACGCTTCGTGTCCAAAATAAAACATCAGTTTAGGAAACTCTGTCCTTCGATAACATTGAGGCTAACTTATCAACATCCCACAAAGCCTTAACATTGATCATATGTGACCTGGGGAGAAATGATTCAGAATTGGAGGCTCCAGAACATCTGATTTGTGAATCTAGTCCTGAGCAGCAATGAAGAGGGTTGATGGTTTCCCTTTCTCTCAGCACACGTTCTCTAGCTAGGTCAAACATAATCCTCAATTCACATCCAGCATCTGTAAGTGCTCCCAAAAAATGAATGACCGCAATATTCAACTCATTCCAGAACTGTTTTCCATGCCTAAAGTTCATTAAGTACTCCTTGCTTGCACAACTTCTGATGCCCTTAAAAAATGGTTTTTGAAGTTTAATTGGGATTTCTGATGTTTTCCCAGAGAAAACATGGCTTTCTGAGACTTATTCTATCCTACATAGAACTGGATCTTCTTTATCCTATTTTATTACCAAAATTACAGAGGGGTTGAGTGGCAAGTGCTGTTCTCTTTATCAGATTTTGAAAACAGTGTTTCTAAGTTTCAGTCTTTTCCCCAAGATGGGAAAGGGCAATGGGGAGACAATTCCAACGCTTCCGATATCTGCTCCCTTCCAGTGTTTTCCACCATAGCAAGGTAAGGACTGTGTCACTGAGACTTCAATCACAAAATGAGAAACCACAGCCTGGGCTAACCATGAGTCACTAACAGGAAGATGTAGCGATCACTACTAGGACTGGAGATGAAAGGGAAAGGAGTGGGGTTAATGGAACCCACAAGCTTGGAATAGATCCCCTGGTTCTAGGACTTCAACCTCTTAGGAGAGGGTAGAACCAACCTCCCGCTGAAACCTCTGGAATCGGTAGCGGATTCAAAGACCTTCTGAGGGGACTAAGACCTCTGAAGGTAAGATGGATGTTTGATGGCTGTGCTGGTATCCCTGGGGCTGACAATGCTATTGGACCTGGAAGTTACGGAATATATGTAGGCAAAACGTGTAGGCACAAAGCTACTGCTGCTGCCAAGGCGGAAGCTGTGTGTTACTCAGGTAACATTGACATAAACAGCTATCAGACATTTCTGTCAGGTTTCTGGTCTCTCTAGTTCCCCCAACGGCAGATACAAACAGAGAGGATGGGCAAAGAGGAAATGGAGTGTGTAGGTTCCCGTTCTCCCTGTGACAAAGCACAAGGATAAAGAGTAAAAAGGGGAAGGAGGCTTGGAATTGAAAGACAGTGAATTAAAACACACAGAACCCATTCGTGAGCTGTGTCTTTGCTCAAGAAACTCAAGTCTAATTTTATAACAAATAAAACACTGAAATTGCTTTAAAATAATGAAAAAGCAGGAATATGCTGGCATTACTTTATTTAATAGCCAACATTTATGATTCTCAACTATAAAAGACCTTGAGGATTTCTGTCAGTGGTCTCAGGCATATGCAATAAAATTTCTCCTGACAGCACACACAAAATTAATACATGAGAAATTTCATGAATGATTAAGCTTCTTTTCTGAAGTTTTAATTTGTTTTCAAGTTTTTCGTAGGTGAAGTTTGAACATTTTGCTTTTCTTTCTTAGGTGACATTTGAACATTTTGCTTTACTTTTTCAGGTAAAGTTTGAGCATTTGGCTCTTCTTTGTTTTTCTGTGCATGATCAACAACAACATAAACAGAAAGCAAAGCAAAAGCAAAAAGAGAATCCATAAATATAGTGTTACACCCCTTGCTTCCGCACCTCATTTTCTCCCTTTTTCCTGGCGGTGGTGGGCCACTGTCGACACTACCCTCATTGCCTTCTCTCAGGCAGTCAAGAGGCTTCCACTCTCGGCTGCAATGGCGGTGATGTTTATTGTTGCAGACACCTCTCATATTACAGGTCACGGGCAAACAAGTACTGTTCAAAAGTGACATAGTGACACATTTCCTGTGCAAGCAGACATGTTCTGAACCACACTCGGCACCATCTTTCACGTCACCAATATCAGGAGTGCTTATCCCCATTTGATGGTTGGTATCCCAGCAGGTGCCACCAATGAAGCGAGTCCGGTGCAGAGTAGAATGATCTCTCAAAAGGGGGATTTCTTTCATGTTCTCACACTCAACTCTCCCACACAAGATATCTGTGACCTCACATCTTACCTATTTGGTGCCATTGAAACCACAGTGACCAAAATGATCACCTCGGATGTTCATATTACTGTAGCAACTCTGATTTGCACTCTTGGCTACCTGGCCAAAAATTTGTCTACACTGTTCGTCACAGTTATTACATCTCTTTTCGTAGCAGTGGCCACTGCCCTTGCAGGGGATCCCGTCCTGCAAACGCACATCTTCACACTCATGCGAAGTCCTGTTGCACCACTCTGGAAGATCACATTCGCTAGACTCTTGTCTGCACACTTCGCCCGATGGCATGATCTGGCAGTTTGCAGCAAAGCCCAAAAACACAAGTAGCCCCAGGTTTGAAAGTGCAGTTTGCAAAGCAACATGGATCTTTTCACACAATCGTAAGATTCCAGGGTCACACTCTTCAACTGCACCATTCCCACGGCAACTCTGTGTCATGATTCTATCTCAATTTGGTGAAGCATGCATGCAGATCGTTGTTACAGTGGTTTGAAAAAATCTAGCATTAACTACAGTTGCTGAATCTTTTTGTGGAAGTTGCCGTTGGAAACATTATACACCTTTTTTGCCCACAGGAACATGTTTTTGTGTCGTGAGTCATACCCAAATTATGACCAAGCTCAGATGCTACTACGAGTGCAAAAGATCCCACTCTGTCGTGTCCGAAACTGTTAATTGCATAATTACGTTTTCTATAACATACTGTTCCAACATTGGCTAAGCCAAGAGTAATACCATAGGAGCGTTTTACAATAAGATGTGCAACATCATGAGGAATGCGAGAATTAAAGCTAGTTTGTTTCCATTTGCAAAATTCTTTCAGGCCAACTCCTGCAGTATCCATTGTAGTGAAGTTTTCTTGAGTCCAGATCTCAAGTCCCACTACAGTGACAATGGCACCCAGTGGAATATAAAATGCATCAGCTTTTTGATACAGCATGAGTACTTCCTCCTGCATATTTGAGGTATGACTTTCCAGATAAAGGAATTATTCATGATCTACCACTACTGCCAGTTCAACAAACAATTTATGGGTCCACCAGCCCTCAAAGCCACTTTGCATTAGAGTGGAAGGATCTTAAAACTTCAGGCCGGGCGCGGTGGCTCACGCTTGTAATCCCAGCACTTTGGGAGGCCGAGGCAGGCAGATCACGAGGTCAGGAGATCGAGACCACGGTGAAACCCCGTCTCTACTAAAAATACAGAAAATTAGCCGGGCGTGGTGGCAGGCGCCTGTAATCCCAGCTACTTGGAGAGGCTGAGGCAGGAGAATGGCGTGAACCTGGGAGGCGGAGCTTGCAGTGAGCCGAGATCGCGCCACTGCACTCCAGCCTGGGCGACAGAGCAAGACTCCGTCTCAAAAAAAAAAAAACTTCAATTGTCTTGCTATTTCTTCCTCTATCAACCCACATCTCATGAGTGGGAATTGTGTCTCCTCATTGTCCATCTTGTATATCAGATGTTCAAATGTGGCTGAAAGCCTTTTGTGCTTGATTTCCTAAGCAGTGTCATTTACCTGTAGTATTCCTTGAAAGCCCCCCAAACAGCTGCTAAGATCAACCAGGGATTCTGGGTCCCCTTCCACATAACCGTGGTAGTAGCAGTCATCCTGGACAAAAGTTGGTCCTCAAAAATAGCACCCTGGTCTGAGTAGGTGAACATGGAGAAGGATTTGGATATCAAAAATATCAAAAGCCTATTGACCTTCATGTGGACAATGTACCTTTGGCTGCCAAATTGCAGGCCATAGGACAGCCAGCCTTGAGTGTCCATGCCTGTGTTGGTGCCAGTTATCCTCAGGGGTATCACCACTTCTGGGAGGCTTTGGTGTTGACAGAGCCCAATCTGGAGCCATCCAGAAAAGAACAGAAACACTCCCAGCCAGAGCAGTGATGGGTGAACCTCACATGGACCAGGGCCTCGCCCACTGCCCTCATGGAGCCACTATGATGGAGCTAGGGGTGAGAGAAAAGGAGGGGAGGCAGGAGGCACAGCTGGTCTATCTCCTCCTCTAAGTTGCTTTTGTTTAATGTTGAGCTTAATGGTCTTTCTTCTGGCAGAGTCAGTCTATCAGAGTAGCAGAGCTAAAAGATAAAGTGAAAAGAATGGCAGAGATGGGGTGGTGTGAGCAGAACAGAGTGGAAAAGAGAGAGCTGGGTATGGGTAAAATGGAGTAATATTTGGCTCAGGACATAACTCATTATACTGCATTGGATTTGCTTCTGCATATTGGCAAGGCAGAGTGAGACTCTGGGTGTACAAAAGAATAACAGTTGGCTGCGGGTTGATAATTACTGAACCTAGATGAAGGACACATGGGTTCATTACACTGTTGTCTAAATACACGTATGTGTGTGAACACGTCTGCAACAAATACCTAAAACAAAAGAGTCTTAATGGAAAGGGGAACATATATCTCATTTTGATGAGAGAACCTTGATTTATACATATAGACTTGGAATAAGTATAGATATTTCTTTTCAATTTCAAATGATAAATTATTCCGTCACCTTACTCAGAAAAGAGACATAAAAATATTCACACATCTTACTTTCTTATCATGGTCCTCAATATATACTTCTCTGCAAAATATTACTTGTCCTATCTTCATCTAATACTGTCAAACTGCATAGTGTCAAAATATCAATTATCCTTCAAAAATGTTAGCATCTATTTTAATGGATCCCACATTCAATGTAATAATAATCCATTGTGGAATTAAAAGAGGATATAGCTTGGGTTGATAGATGTTCCCCAAAGATGATCATATTTGCTTATACTCTTATGAAAAGTAACATTTGTCAAAGCCTCTAACAAAATAAAATGGAAAGGAAATCAAACTAGCTGGAAAAGCAACAGTTGGAAGTGGGAAGTCATTGAAGGGAAAGCAAAGTATCTTCAGAAATAAATAGAAAATCAATGAGCTCCAAAGCCAGGAAGGAAAGCTTTGGGGGAAGGTAGGATTTTTGTCCTTGAGCAAAGATACCAAATTCCATGGCATTTTTAGGGTTATAAGGTGACCACTCCTGAGATCCACCCTTGAAGGTATTTATGAGATAAATAAAAATACCTATTTCATCAAAAAATTAAAATACAAAAAAGGTCTCAATAATACAAATGTATTATCAAATATTTATGAAAATGAGAAATCTGGTACTAGCATGGTGCCTGGCTGCCTATACTAATTTATTGCTCTGTTCTTGAATAAAATATTAATACAACCACCTGATACACAGGCACTATGCTGCAAATTTTAGAATATGAATGAATGATACTGGCCTAAATAATTTGGTAGTCTGGAGCAAACATTTAGGGAGAATGTTTGGGGCAAAAACACACTTTAGGAATCTGCATAATTACATTCAATATTTTACATGTAAAATGCTTAATGTTGTTTAGCTAGTGAGAGTAACCACAGTCTTTATCAGACAAGTAAAGTAATGAGATTAAGAATTATTAGTCAAGTTGAAAAAAAAAAAAAAAAAGACCTGAGGAAAGTGAAATCTGCTTTGAGTGACCTAAAACAGAGTGATCAAATTCCAATTTTCGTAGTAGGTATTATAAAAATGAAAGATGCCAGATTCAGCACCTATCATCTCTTGGACCTGGACCCATTTTTCTTTAAAATTTCCTTAATTTTTCTTTTATCTTGATTCTAAGTTTTTTATCTCTTCTCTCTGCAATCATTTTCTTGTCACTCATGGACTCTTCCTTTCGTGAAAAGCAACAAGATTCTTTTCTCTCTTCACAAGGTTTTATGGTGAGCTTCCTATTCATACTAGATTTTACAAAAATGTATATCTCAACAATGTGAATCCCAGCAGAAAGGAGGCTTTATCATATGCCCTGCAGAATATATGTAGAGATATGGTTTTGCCATGTTGGCCAGGCTGGTCTCAAACTCCTGAGCTGAAGTTTTCTGCCCACCCCAGCCTCCCAGAGTACTGGGATTACAGGAGTGAGACACTGTGCCTGGCCCAATAATAGTTTTGATTAAAAATATTGCATTAATATTTAAGCTATACTTATCTAGAAAATATTAAATATTATATTGCTTATAATTAGTAAGTTTCCCATTAATCCTTTTGCTTCTTACTTTACCATCTAGAAACCAAGGCTACTAATACTATGAGGAACTTGTTGGGAATTAGAGAAAAGGTGACTTTTGTTATGCTTTAGCAAAGAGACTGGCAGCATTTTGCCTTTTCTCTTCAGATCTATGGAACATTGAACTTCAGAGAAATGATTTAGAGTATCTGGTGGAAGAAATTTCTAAGCAGCAAAGCATTCAAGATGTGATGTGGGTGCTGTTAAAGGCATTAAGTTTTATGTATTCACAAAGATATGGTTTGGAATTGGAACTTATGTTTAAAAGGGAAGCAGAGCATGAAAGTTTGAAAAATTTGCAGTCTGACAATGCAATAGAAAAGAAAAACCCATTTTCTGAGGAGAAATTCAAGCTGGCTGTAGAAATTTGCATAGGTAATGAGGAGCCAAATGTTAATCATCAAGACAATGGGGAAAATGTCTCCAGGGCATGTCAGAGGTCTTCATGACAGCCCCTCCTATCACAGGCCTAGAGGCCTAGGAGAGAAAAATGGTTTCATGGGCCACGCTCAGGGCCTTGCTGCTTTGTGCAGTCTCGGGACGTGGCACCCTGTATCCCAGCCATGGCTAAAAGGGCCCAATGTACAGCTCAAGCCATTGCTTCAGAAGGTTCAAGCTCCAAGCCTTGGCAGCTTATATGTGTGTTGGGCATGCAGGTGCACAGAAGTCAAGAATTAAGGTTTGGAAACCTCTGCCTAGATTTCAGAGGATGCATGGAAATGCCTGGATGTCCAAGCAGAGTTGTGCTTCAGGGGAGGAGCCCTCATGAAGAACCACTGATAGGGAAATGCAGAAGGGAAATGTGGGGTCAGAGCCCCCACACAGAGTCCCCAGGAGGGCACTGCCTAGTAGAGCTGTGAAAAGAGGGCCACCATCCTCCAGACCCCAGAATGGTAGATCCACTGACAGCTTGCACCATGTGCCTGGAAAAGCTGCAGATACTCAATGCCAGCCTGTGAAAGCAGCTGGGTGGGGGTGGGGATGGGGGTGCTGTACCCTAGAAACCCACAGAGGCAGAGCTGCCCAAGACCATGGGAACTCACCTCTAGCATCAATGTCACCTGGATGTGAGACATAAAGTAAAGGGAGATCATTTTAGAGCTTTATGTCTTGACTGTCCTTCCAGATTTTCGACTTGCATGGGTCCTACAGCCCCTTCATTTTGGCCAATTTCCCCATTTGGAATGAGTGTATTTACCCTGTGCCTGTACACCCATTGTGTCTAGGAAGTAACTAGCTCTTTCTTACCAGACATAAAATTAACTGAGACAGTTTTAATTTCATTTTGATTTTTTTCTTTAGCAAAGGGAAGTTTCAAGGCCCCCCCCAAATCAGTATCAAGCAGAAGCATTTTTTCAACAAAACTCTTTTCATAATCAGATGCAATCCACATTGATTCCCTCAGAGATATACTACAGAGGTTCTCTTTCTTGAAATGTTTATATATTAAAGTAGAACTGGAGACTCCCTTGTCTCTGGATGGGTAAACAAGAAGAAGATGACCATGGGCAAAGTTACTGAGCACAATCTGTTCAGGTTACTTACTGTTATGTAACAAATTAATCTAGTGGCTTAAAATTTCATTTTATAATTTATTATTATTTATTATATTATTTATGTGATAGAAGGATTTCAGGAATTCAGGCAGGGTACGGGTGGACAATTTTCATCCATGTGATGTTAACCAGTGTTCATCTGGTGGCAGACAGCTGGTGGTTTGACTGGTCTTGAGGGTCTGATGTACATTTACTCATTGTCTATTCCTGACAGAGATGGCCCAGAAGGCTGAGCTTGGTAGAGTCTGCTCCTTAGAGAGCCTACATAACACCTCTGCTGCATGGATTTCTTCTTACACTACAGTGCTCCAAGAACAATCATTCCAGGAGGTACAGGCAGAAACTAACAAGGCTTCTTAGGATTTAGCTTCAGAAGTTCCAGTACATAACTTGCCACATTGCATTAGTCAAGCAAAAAGTAAGGCTAGGTCAGATTCAAGTGAATTTGGAAGGTTTTAAAAGGAGGAAGAGATTCCATTTCACATTTAAAAAAACGGCATGTGTCTTCAGCAAAGGAATATATAGCTGAAACACATCACAGGCACAAGGTACTTCAGTTTATACTCTAGCTCCAACAATTTAATTTGGGTGATTATTTTTAATAGCCTATTTTTTAGACCAATTTTAGGTTCCAAGCAAAATTGAGTGGAAGGTACAGAGATATCTCAAATGGCTCCTACCCCCATGTAAGCATGGCTTCCCTCATTATTATCAACCCTCTCCAGAGTGGTACACTTATTACAACTGATGAACTTATATTGACACATCATTATCACCTGAAATCCATAGTTAACATTAGGTTTTACTCTTAGTGTTATACTCTCTATGGGTTTGACAAATGGATAATGACATGTATTCAACATAGTATCATGCAGAGTACTTTCACTGCCCTCATAATCTCGGCACTTAGACTTTTCATCCCTCCCTTCCCCTAAGCCCTAAAAAAAACCACATCTTTTAACACTCTTCATAGTTTTGCCATTTTCAGATGTCATATTGTTGCAATAACACAGTATGTAGTCTTTTCAAATTGGGTTCCTTCACTTAGTAATAGGCGTTTAAGCTTCCTCCATGTCTTTTCATGGCTTGCTAGCACATTTCTTTAAGTGCCGAATAATATTTTATTGTCTGGCTATATCCCAACTTATTTATCCATTCATGTACTTAAGGGCATTTTGGTTGCTTCCAAGTTTTGACAATTATGAAGAAAATTGATATAAACATCCACATGCAAGTTTTGTTTGAACATAAGTTTTAAATTCTTTTGTGTAAATTCCCAAGGACTGCAATTGTTGACCATATGGAGGGGTGTGTTTATTTTATTTATTTATATATTTATGTATTTATGTATTTATGTATTTATTTATTTATTTATTTGAGATGGAGTCTCGCTCTGTCCCCCAGGCTGGCGTGCCGTGGCGCGATCTCAGCTCACTGCAAGCTCTGCCTCCTGGGTTCACGCCATTCTCCTGCCTCAGCCTCCCGAGTAGCTGAGACCACAGGCACCTGCCACCACGCCCGGCTAATTTTTTTGTTTTTAGTAGAGATGGGGTTTCAGTGTGTTAGCCAGGATGGTCTCAATCTCCTGACCTCATGATCCACCTGCCTCGGCCTCCAAAAGTGCTGGGATTACAGGCGTGAGCCACTGCACCTGGCCAGGGTGTGTTTATTTTTAAGAATACAAGGTATATTACAAAGTAGCTGAATTATTATGAATTCTCACAAGCAATGAATGAGAGTTCTTGTGGCTCATCATCCTTGCCAGCATTTGATGTCATTAATATTTTGGATTTTGGCTCTTCCAATGTGTGTATAGTGGTATTTTGTTGTTTTAATTTGTATTGTCCTGATGATAGATTATGTGGAGCATCTTTTCATATGCTTATTTGCCATCTGCATATCTTCTTCAGATGTCAGTTAATCTTTGATCCAATTTTTTAAATCAGTTGTTTCCTTACTGCTCATTTTTAAGAGTTCTTTCTCTATTTTGAATAATTATTTATCAGATAAGTATTTTAAAAATGTTTTTCTCCCAGTCTGTATCTTTTCATTCCCTTGACAGTGTCTTTTTTTTTCCTTTCTTTCTTTTATTTTTCAACTTTTATTTTAGGTTCAGGGGGTACATGTGTAGGTTTGTTATATGGGTATATTGCATAATGCTGAGGTTTGGAGTATAAATGATCCCATCACCCAGGTAGTGAGCACAGCACCAAATAGATTTTTAACCCATGCCCTTTTCTCCCTTCCCTCTCCAATAGTCCTCAGTTTCTGCTGTTGCCATCTTTGTGTCCATGAGTACCTAATGTTTAGCTTCCACTTATGAGTATGAACATATGGTATTGGTGTTCTGTTTCTGTGTTAATTTGCTTAGGATAATGGCCTACAGCTGCATCCATGTTGCTGCAAAGGACATGTTTCTAGTCTTTCTTATGGCTGTGTAGTATTCCGTGGTGTATATGTACCACATTTGCTTTATCCCATCCATCATTGATGGGGTCCTAGGTTGATTCCATGTCTTTGCTATTGTGAATAGCGCTGTGATGAACATGCAAGTGCATGTGTCTTTTTGGTAGAATGATTTGTTTTCTTTTGAGTGTGTATCCAGTAATGGGACTACTGAGTCAAATGGTAGTTCTGTTTTAAGTTCTTTGAAAAATCTTCAAACTGCTTTCCACAGTGGCTGAACTAATTTGCATTCCCACCAGCAGTGTATAAGTGTTCCCTTTTCTCTGCATCCTCACCAGCATCTGTTGTTTTTTTGACTTTTTAATAATCGCCATTCTGACTGGTGTGAAATGGTATCTCATTGTGGTTTGGATTTGCATATTTCTGATAATTAGTAACGTTCAGCATTTTTTCACATGTTTGCTGGTTCACTGTATGTCTTTAGAAGTGTCTGTTTGTGTCCTTTGCCCACTTTTTAATGGGGTTGTTTTTTGTTTGTTGATTTAAGTTTCTTATAGATTCTGGATATTAGACCTTTGTTGGATCCATAGTTTGTGAACATTTTCTCCCATTTTGTAGGGTGTCTGTTTACTCTGATCATTTATTTTGCTGCACAGAAGCTCTTTAATTAGGTACCACTTGTCAATTTTTGTTTTTATTGTGATTGCTTTTGGAGTCTTAGCCATAAATTATTTGCCAAGGCTGGTGTCTAGAGTGGTAATTCCTAGGTTTCCTTCTAGGATTCTTATAGTTTTGGGTTTTGCATTTAAATCTTTAATTCATCTTGGGTTAATTTTTCTATATGGTAAAATGTAGTGATCCAGTTTTAATCTTCTGCATATGGCTAGTCACTTATCTCAGTGTTATTTAATGAATATGGAGTCTTTTCCCCATTGCTTATTTTTGTTGACTTT
Organism: Hylobates moloch; assembly: GCF_009828535.3. Lineage (NCBI taxonomy): Eukaryota > Metazoa > Chordata > Mammalia > Primates > Hylobatidae > Hylobates > Hylobates moloch. The sequence goes on from NW_026652278.1 coordinate 175,992,122, forward strand.
GTTGAAGATCAGATGGCTGTAGGTGTGCAGCTTTATTTCTGGGTTCTCTATTCTGGTCCATTGGTCTATGCATCTATTTATGTACCAGTACCATGCTGTTTTGGTTACTATAGCCTTATAATACAGTTTGAATTCAGATAATGTGATGCTTCTGGTTTTGTTCTTTTTGCTTAGGATTACAGTGTCTATTCAGGCTGCTTTTTTGGTTATACGTAAATTTTAGAATAGTTTTTCCTACTTCTGTGAAAAATGGCATTGGTGATTTTATAGGAATAGTGTTGAATCTGTAGATTGCTTTGGGCAGTATGGCCATTTTAACAATATTGATTCTTTCTATATATGAGCATGGAAAGTTTTTTTATTTGTTTGTGTCATCTATGATATTTTTCAACAATGTTTGGTGGTTCTCCTTGTAGAGATCTTTCACCTTCTTGGTTTGGTGTGTTCTTAGGTATTTTATTTTTGTGTGGCTATTGTAAATGGGATTGTTTTCTTGTATTGTAAATGGAAATGTTATTGGTTTATAGAAATGCTACTGATTTTTGTACATTAATTTTGTATCCTAAAACTTTACTGAAGTCATTTATCAGTTCCAGGAGCCTTTTGGCAGAGTCTTTAGGATTTTCTAGATATAGAAGTATATAATCAGCAAAGAGAGATCATTTGACTTTTTTTTCTATTTGGATTCCTTTTACTCTCTTTTCTGATTGCTCTGGCTAGCACTTCCAACACTATGTTGAATAGGAGTGGTTAGCATGAGCATCCTTGTCTTGTTACAGCTCTCAAAGGGGGTGATAGTTCCAGTTTTGCCCATTCCGTATAATGTGGGCTGTGGTTTTGCCATTGATGGTTCTTATTATTTTGAGATATGTTTATTCACTGCCTAGTTTCTTGAGCATTTTTTTATAAAGGGATGTTGGATTTTATGGAAAGATTTTTCTGCATCTATTGAAATATCATATGGTTTTTGTTTTTAATTTTGCTCATGTGGTGAATCACATTTATCGATTTACGTATGTTGAACCAACCTTGCATTTCAGGTTGTATTGTAGCGAATTAACTTTTTGATGTGCTATTGGATTTAGTCTGCAAGTATTTTGTTGAGGATTTTTGCATATCTATGTTCATCAGCAATTCTGGCCTGTAGTTTTCTTTTTTCATTGTATCTTTGCCAGGAATTGGTATCAGGGTGATGATGACTTTGTAAAATGAATCAGGGAGGAGTCTCTTCTCAATCTATTTGAATCGTTTCAAATAAATAGCTTTTTTTTTGTATATCTGGTAGACTTCAAATGTTAATCCTTCTAGTCCATGGATTTTTTTTTTTTGGTTGGTAGGTTTTTTATTATTGATTCAATATTAGAACTCAATATTGGTCTGTTCAGTGTTCAATTTCTTCCTGATTCAATCTTAGGAGATTATTTCCAGGAATTTAACAATTTTGTCTAGATCGTCTAGTTTATGTGCATAGAGCTGTTCACAATGCTGCCTGGGTATCTTTTGTATTTCTGTGAAAACGGTGGCAAAGTCATCTTTGTTGTTTCTGCTTCTGCTTATTTGAATCTATCTATCTTTCTTTCTTTCTTTCATTTGTTAATCTAGCTAGTAGTCTATTGATCTTGTTTATCCTTTCAAATACCAACTTTTGGTTTTGTTGATACTTTGTGTGGGTTTTTTTACCTCGATTTTGTTCAGTTCTGCTCTGATTTACTTCTTTTCTTCTGCTAGCTTTGAGGTTAGTTTGTTTTTGTTTTTCTAGTTCCTCTAAGTGTTATGTTCGATCATTAATTTTAGATCTTTCTGAGTTTTTGAGGTAGGTGTGTAGTGCTATAAATTTTCCTCCTAACGCTGCTTTTGCTGCATCCCAGGTATTTTAGCACAATGTGTCTCTGTTTTCATTTATTTCAAATAATATTTTTAATTTCTGCCTTAATTTTGTTGTTTCCCCAAAAGTCATTCTGAAGCAAATTGTTTAATTTCTGTGTAATTGTGTGGTTTTGAGACATCTTGCTTGTATTGATTTCTTTTTTCATTCCACGGCAGTCTGTGAGTATGGTTGGTATAATTTTAACATCCTTGACTCCATCGAGACTTGCTTTAGGGTTGAGCATGTGTTCAATCTTGGAGTATGTTCCCAAGATGAATTATTTGTAGAGCTATAATATATAGCATAGGTAATATCGTTAATAATAATGTATTGCATACTAGGAATTTGCTATGGATATAGAAGTTATGTTCTCGCTACATCAGAAAAAGGAGTATGTCAGGTGATTAATATATTAATTTGCTTAATTGTAAGAATCATTACATAAACTATATTTATATAAAAATACCATGTTATACTTCTTAAATATATACAATTTTTACATGTCAGTTATATCTCAATAAGACTGGGAAAATAAAAGAAAAAGTATAATATTCTAAATGTAGCCATAAATCTCTCAATTACCAAAAATGAACTTGAAAGCTCTATCTACCTCAATAGGTGGAGAGTTTCTGCTTTAAGACTCATTTTTCAAAATCTTGTGCTAAAAGAGGCCATTTATTTACTCATATACGTTTTCCATAGTCTTCTATTCTTCCCCATTTTCTTCTTTTTTGAGTGTATAATGTACTTCCAGCTACTGGGAAAACGGTCTCAAATACTACTGATTGAACTATAATTGGCTTTTTAAAAGCCACATGGAGAAAAAAATACTAAGATAGTTGTCAATGTTGCAGAAAATACAACCACCTGTTATTTTCCAAGCTGTGTCTACACTTTAGCAGGGACAGGCTACAAGAACTTTTTCTTCAAATTTGCATTGTGGGTTCATCATTACTAGTAAAAATAATTTTTCACAGATTCTTAATAAGTTAAACATAAGCTTAAATAATGCTCTTTTCAAACCTTGGCCCTGTTGCATATCCTTTTATTTTATAAAAAGTAACTAGCCCCATTTAGAGTTAGAAGGAAAAAGGCAGAGCAGTAATTGAGATTATTTCAATTTGCTATAACAAGTTGAGATTATTTGTAATAATTGGAATTATTTCAATTTGCTATATATCTGCCAAGTCCCCAGGTTCCAAAACTGTATTGCTACAGAAGCATCAGAAAATTCTAAGCTTTAACTCATCTCCCATTTAACTTATAAAACATATCTGAAAAAGTAATTCTTTTCCCATTTGATGCATGTCTTTTATGATTTTTTTTGGTTAGAAACATAAAATTTAGAAACCTTTTTTTGCTTCAGCGCAAAAGTATATGCCCACTAAAAACATCCTAGGAACAAGTTGTTTTTCACTGAAGCCACTCGAATGAAAACATCACAAACCAAAATGTTTGTCAGGGATCCACTGAGTGTTAGAAACAGTAGAGAAGAGACATACCAAACCTGGGAGCAGGTTCCTGGAAGCTTATCATGTAGTTAAGATGAGAAATTATGTAACAATAACAACAAAACAACTTTTATATAATATCATGCTTCAGTATAATATAATATAGTATATAAATGAATTATATGATGACGACTATGTGTCAGGCACCTGCCTAAGCACTTTACATATATTAACTCATTTAATACTTACAGTGGCCTTACAGGATGGTTATAATTACTATGATTATTCACATTTTACAGATAAGAAAAAAGACAAAGAGCGAAGCAATTGTAGAGCTAGATCATTAACCCAGCCCACATATCTCCCATGTCCATGCTCTTATTTACTAGATACTGCTGCTTCTCTTATTATATCATGTCTTACAAGGGCAGAGGCACCAAATGGGTGCAACAGAACTGCAGAGAAGGGAAAGAAGTCATTGTGGCTTGAAGAATTTGAAGAATAAAAGAGGCATGGGGCTAGGTCTTATGTGAACAGGAAAAAGCTACTTTAAGCTCATAAGTGCAGGCAAAAAACCTAGAGATCATCTTTGTCCTTCCCTTTCATTACCACTTCCCACACATTCCATCATCCAATTATCTCCTTCTTTCTTCTAACTGGCTTTCTCATTGTTCTAATTCTCTTCATTCCTACTGTCATTATAGCTTTCTGTCATGGATTTTGCTTGAACTAATGCTATAGTCTCCTGACTCACCCCCCTGCCCTTGATATTTTTTCAATTCATTCTCCACATTGTAATTAGAGTAATGTTTCTACAAAACAAATCTGATTGTATTATTCTCTTGCTCAAAATTATTCATTAGCTCCCAATTTTCCTTAGGACAAAATACAAGTTCCTTAGCATGGCTTAGAATGCCTGTCATGGACTAACCATTGCATGATTCTGTAATCTCAGCCTCAGAGCAAACCCTATCACCATCACCACCACCACCACCACAGCTCTGGCAGCATACTTTTTTCCACTAATGAATTTCTTTGACTTCATCAAATATCTTTCTTGTTTCCTTGAGTTTTTCAAACAATATTTTTCCTGAGTATCTCCTTCTTCCATACTTCATATTATTTATTATTCAAGTCCTGGCATCAACATTTCTTCATTTAGAAAGTCATCCATAACCCCCAAAATGATGCTAATTGCTTGAATGTGATCCCCATTCTTATATTCTTATTTTTATGGGCAGTCCTCAGCATACTTTAAGATAATTACCAGTTACTTGTTCAGTTATCTCTAAGACTAGAAGTCTGTGAGGTTAGAGACCCCTCTTTTATTATTCATGATTTTATCTCCAGTACTCAGGTTACCAAATCCCTGTCTCCCAAGCATACAAAGAGATGCCATGCACTTCAAAATAAACACGGCCGGGTGCGGTGGCTCATGCCTACAATCCAAGAACCTTGAGAGGCCGAGGCAGGCGGATTGCTTGAGCTCAGGAGTTTGAGCCCAGCCTAAGCAACATGGTGAAACCCTGTCTCTACCAAAAATACAAAAAAAATAGCCCAACGTGATGGTGTGTGCCTGTAGTCCCACCTACTGAGGAGGCCCATGTGGGAGGATCACTAGAGCCCAGAAGGTTGAGGATGCAGTGAGCCAAGATTGGGTGACACCCAGCCTAGGTGACAGGGTGAGACCCCATCTCAAAAAAGAAAAAAAAAGGTAAAGATAGGTAAACTTGAAATTATTGCAGTGTAAATTACCCAAGCTAAAGCACAGAGGAAGAAAAGACTAAATAAATACATCCATAACAGAGCCTTGGGCAGTGAGTACAACATCTAGTGGATTAACATATCTAAAACTAGAATAATCGAAGACAGATGGCTTAAAATAATGGCTTAAAATGTTTACATTTGGTGAAAATTATAAACCCACTATTTCAGGAAATTTAACAACTCCCTGGTGAGTTTTATTTTGCTTTAACCAAATAAAAACCACAGCAAGGCATAGCATAATATAAATCATTGGTAAAAATTTGTATTCTCTGGATCTTTATAAACATCCAGAGAATAATAGGTACATGTATATTCCAGGGAACAATGATAGCAATCATCTCTGGCTTCACTTCAAAAATAATGTGAGACAGAAGACAATGGAAAGATATCTTAAAAGTCTTGACAGAAAGAAATACTGTAAAGCTAGAATTATATAACTAGACATTTTTTAAGAAATGAATTCAAATAAAATATTTTCCAGACAAACAAAAGCAGAGAGAATTTATTGTCAGCAAATATGCACTATGAGAAATGTTAAAGAAAATTCTTCAGAGGAAAGGGAAATAATGTCAGATGAAACTTCCATCTCTAAAATTAAGGATTTCAGAAATAGAGAACGTGTAGGTACATACCAAGTATATATTTCGATTAATTTTGTTACAAGATAAATGGTCATTTAAAGCAAAAATAATAATGAATTGAGGGATTAGTAACATATATGAAAGTAAAATAGTTGTATTAGGGTTCTCCAGAGAAACAGAGAAAGAAAAATAGAAAGAGAGAGAAAAATTGATTGTAAGAAGGCTGGGCATGGTGGCTGACGCTTGTAATCCCAGCACTTCGGGAGGCCGAGGTGGGTGGATCAGGAGGTCAGGAGTTCGAGACCAGCCTGAACAACAGGCTAAAAATACCAAAATTAGCTGGGTGTGGTGGTGCATGCCTGTAATCCCAGCTACTTAAGAGGCTGAGGCATTAGAATCGCTTGAACCTGGGAGGTGGTGGTTGCAGTGAGCCGAGATCGCACCACTGCACTCCAGCCTGGGTGACAGAGGGAGACTCTGTTTCAAAAAAAAAATTGTAAGAAGTTGGCTTATGAAATTGCTAGCAGTCTTCATAACAGGAAGAGCAGATGTTCCCGTTCAAAGGCAGTCAGGCGAAGAATTTTTTTTCTCATCTGGGGAAAGGTCAGCCTTTAGTTCTAGTCACACCTTCAACTGATTGGATGAGGCTCACCCAATATTGGGAAGGGCAGTGTGCTTTACCCAGTCTGCCAACGTAAATGTTAATCTCATCCAGAAACACCCTTGCAGGTGCACCCAAAAGAATGTTTGACAAAATATCTGGGCACCACCTGCCCTAGTCAAGTTGACACATAAAACTAGACATCACAAGTCTACCCCTTGTCCACTTGGCATCTACAGCATCTCCTTAAATTGTACTTAAACTCCAAGTAAAGACAATAACAAGGTCATAATTTCACCTAGTCTGATACAACTCTCTGTGTGAAACCAAAAATGCACTAATTCCTTCCCCAGAAAAGGAGGTAAAGTCCTTGCATGATATTTGCTTTTCTTTTTGAACTCCCATAGCTTAATTACTATAATGTAAAGTTAACAATACTTAAGTACTGTGATATAAAGTCAACGTATCTTATGTTACATAATAAGGATATAATAGAGGACAAATAAGATATTATATGCACATAAATATATTGATTAAAAATAAAGGGGAAATACTCAGATAATTACAGTTTTCATTTCTGTAATGAGTCGCATGGTCATAGCTGGTATTTATAACTAAGTTCTTGCACTTTGCCTTTAGCAGGCACCTCAGCTCTGGTTGTGATTCTTTATTAACAGGTATGGGGGCAAGCATTTGACAGGTTAATATCTGCATCGTACGTACCAGGGGATATATTAACTTTCTCAAGCAGTGAAGCCACATCTGGTACAAAAGCTGCAGTTGGATTCATCATCTGGATAAACATAGGATAATCCACTTTAATTCTCCAAGATCCATCTGTCTTCTGCACAGGCCACATAAACTCATTGAATGGGGATGTGTTGGGAATCACCACCTCTGCATCTTTCACATCCTTGATAGTGCCCCTGATTCTCTGCAGCCCCTCCGGGAATGTGGCATTGCTTTTGACTCACTAGGCAGAGGCAATTCGAGTGGCTTTCACTTGGCCATTCTCACTACAACATCCCTCACTTCACAGGTCAGGGAACCAATATGAGGATTCTGCTAGATGCTGAATATGTTTATTCTAATGATGCATTCTAGAACTGGGGAAATAATCCAAGTTCATGGACCCAGTGGGCCAACTGTAAAAAAGACCTCAACTAAAACTCCATTGACCACCGGAGCTCGAGAAGCCCCTACTCTAACTGGCGGATCACAGTCACTTTGGGTTTCCTGGAATTAGCGTCACTTCAGAGCCATTGTCCAGTAGTCTCCGAAGGCTTGACTATTTCTGTTTCTCTTAGTGTGCAGCTACCCTGGTAACAGCCATAAGTCCTTTGGGAGAAGGTTAGGAGGCAGATTAACAGCAAAAATTTTGGCAATGTACCAGGGGTCTTCTTTAAGGGGCCCAGTCCCTTATTCAAGGGGTTCTGGGTCTATAAGCCAGCTCAAATCTGAGAACTGATTGAGGGGCTGCGACTCTCTGTTTTTATGATTCAAGTTAGACTTTAATTCACTTGACCTAGAAGGTCTCTGCTTATGTAGATCAAGTGTGAACTTCGTAGGGCTTCCTATCTATTTCACTCTGGGAACATTTTCATCAAGTAGCCAATGCCACCAGGCATGTGTGTCAGGCTATTCTGAGTGCTGCTGTGCCTCTGCTGTTTATTATGGTGACCACTGCTACCTCGCTTTGGGCAGGTTAGTGCTGCCACTTGGCCCTGCCACCCTGGGATTCAATTACTCCACTGCATTCTGTTATCCAGGCTAGTGACTGCAGTTCCCACCGTAACGTCTGGCCTATAGAGGAAAGTTATCACAGGCTCTGCAAGGATGCTGGGGCTCTCCTCACAAGTTTATTTCTCAGAGTATTAGTGAAAGGTCTGTCTTCTGAACCCTCTGAGGATAGGTGAGTAGGTTTTAACCAATAAATGGTCTCTAACCTTCCAATCTCCCTAACATTTCAATCTTTCCTTTGAATCCCTTTGCCTACATACAACCAAGACAGGTCCAGAATTTCTAACTTGCTTATTGTGGGCCATCTTTTGGTCCATATTTAAGTCAACAAACTGGTAGAGCCCTTTTTATCTCCCAGAGCTATAGCGTTAACTGCAGAATCTCTGCTTAGTCAACCAAGGTCAATGAATTTGACCTGATCCAATTTTATGTTCCTTCTACCATTATCCCACACCCTTAATACCCATTTTCCCACACGTTCCCCAGATTTCTTTCTGTGCAAGTTAAAAAACCTCAAGTAGGTCTTTTGAAGTGTAGTAAACTCTTATAAGTCACACTTTGCACCTCATCTTGAGAAGCCTGCTGGGACTGGAGTGAAGTGGCAGGTCTAGAAGCAAAGAGGAGTGGTAGGGTGGGGTCCTGATAAGAACAGCATTGTGTTGCATGCCTCGGGGGAGGCCATGACAGTTTCCTTGAGCAATACAGGGTGAATCTCCTCAGACAGAGGTGAAAAGGCAACTTCCCCTGGGAGTGAGAAGGCTGCTTGCACTGGAGCTAGGCCTCTTCCACTGGCCAAAAAGAGCTACCAGAATAATTTAGGGGTTCAATAGCTCCAGTTTCATCAGTTTCTCCCACATGTCCCCGTTTCATACTTCAGAATTCTATTTCTTCCCAATCGATGTCCTCACTTTAACAGTAGACGCCCTGCAAGTCTGGCAGTTTACCTTACGTTGTAGCTCAGCTGGTCACAGGACAAGATTCAGGCTTGATTTTCAGCAATCTCAGCCCTGTGGCTAGAGATGAGGCCTCTGAGCTGGTCACAGGACAAGATTCAGGCCCTGTGGCTAGAGAGATGAGGCCTCCTAGAGGGTGCACATTGAAGTTTTCAGGTCATCTATTGAACCCTTGAGCTGGGAGCTTATTCCTTTCTTTTCCCACATTGTCCAGTGACATTAGGAGCAACCAGCCAATATCATTATACTCATTATTTTGACAAAAATATTGAAGAATATTGTATACACACTCACCCTGCTTCTTATAAGCGGTTGATTAGGGGAATCTAATGGTAATATTTTGCAAATTTCTACTGCCAGATCATGCTATGCACTGTCAGTGCTCTCCATACTACTGGAAATAGTCATTGGTACCTCTAAATGTAAGTGAGGTTCGGAAAATAGGATCTGGAGGTGAGAGACAGGACTAGCTGGATTTTCTAGGCCGACTAAGAATCCCTAAGCCTAGCTGGGAAGGTGACCACATCCACCTTTAAACACGGGGCTTGCAATTTAGCTCACACCAGACCAATCAGAGAGCTCACTAAAATGCGAATTAGGCAAAAACAGGAGGTAAAGAAATAGCCAATCATCTATTGCCTGAGAGCACAGCGGAGGCACAAGGATTGGGATATAAACCCAGGCATTAGAGCTGGCAACGGCAACCCCCTTTGGGTCCCCTCCCTTTGTATGGGAGCTCTGTTTTCACTCTATTAAGTCTTGCAACTGCACTCTCTTCTGGTCCGTGTTTGTTATGGCTCAAGCTAAGCTTTCACTCGCCATCCACCACTGCTGTTAGCTGCCATCGCAGACCCACTGCTGACTCCCATCCCTCCGGATCCAGCAGGGAGTCTGCTGTGCTCCTGATCCAGCGAGGCACCCATTGCCGCTCCTGATCAGGCTAAAGGCTTGCCATTGTTCCTGCACGGCTAAGTGCCCGGGTTCGTCCTAATTGAGCTGAACACTAGTCACTAGGTTCCACGGTTCTCTTCCGTGACCCACGGCTTCTAATAGAGCTGTAACAGTCACTGCACGGCCCAAGATTCCATTCCTTGGAATCCGTGAGGCCAAGAACCCCAGGTCAGAGAACACAAGGCTTGCCACCATCTTGGAAGCGGCCCGTCACCATCTTGGGAGCTCTGTGAGCAAGGACCCCCCCAGTAACAGAGGCAGGGAACATGAGATCGATTCACACTTCAGCTATGAGAGAAAATATCCTCTCCGTTTACCTAGGGCATATACTCAGTAAATGACTTTGTAACTTTACTTCATCCTCTACATTTGTGTAGAGTGTACACCAAGTAACCAGTGGAAATCTCTCGAGGGTATTTAAACTCCCTAACATTCTGTAACAGGGACCTTGAGCTCCTGTGCTCGGGTCCATCCCCACACTGTGGTGTCTACTTTTATTTTCAATAAATCTCTTCATTCCTCCCTCGATTTCCTTGTGTGTTTTGTCCAGTACTTCGTTCAAGACGCCAAGAACCTGGACACCCTCCACCAGTAACATAAGTGGATCAGAGAGCAGATTTTAGAAAGCCTGAAATCAACCCAGACAACTCATTCTCAAAATTCTTTCTCCAGAGCAACTCTTGGTATCAAAAGCTATATGAGTTAGGGTTCTCCAGAGAAACAGAATAGATGATAGACAGGGAGATAGATAGATAGATAGATAGATAGATAGATAGATAGATAGATAGATAGATAGATAGATAGATAGATAGAGATTACATAGATAGATACAATGAGCAAGTTCATTGGTGCCATTTTTCAAACATTATGTGTTCACTTCATGTCCCCATGTCAGCATATTTTAGCCATAAATATTTTTAATTAAGTCATATATGTTGTTTTTTAGACATAATGCTTTGCACACTGAATAGATAACAGTATAGTGTAAACGTAACTTCCGTATGCACTGGCATCCATGCACACAATACATATGCATATTTCCCAATCAATACACAGATATTAGTGAGCGTAATGGAGAAAAGAATCATCGAAGTCAAGAATTATTGACTTCAGATGGGATTGTGCCAACTTGCTCTCACTTCTCAAAACCAAGTGTGAATTCTGAGAAATTCAATAAGGGACACCTTGAGGAGCAACAATGATTACCTTTTGTGATGAGATTGTAAAGATAATGACACATGTATAATAGGAAAAAAATAAGCATTGCTTTCTATAATACCTTACTGCTGCCCAAGAGGCCCATTGTTGGATTGGCACCAGTGGTAGCTATGGAGAGGCAAATGTAGATGTGGAAACTGGGACAGGGACTAAACTACTCCACATAATAAGGATTAGAGGAATTTGAGGTGTGAAGGGTGAGAATAAAGGGAGGAATGTATGAAGAAGAAGCTAAAAATGATAATTTAAAGCCTTGTGGGGGCAAGAACAGAGTAAAAAACCTATGCTGATGGTTCTGAAGGAAAGAAAATGTAATTTTTACTTCAACTCTCGTAAGTTCGTAGTTGTGACAGACTCCTATAACAAAGACAAGGTAACGAGAAAAACAAGCAAGGTCTTTAACACATGCAGGGCACCACATGGAAGAAAAGTAACTCAAAGCAGTGGTCTAGGAGTCTGGCTTATATAGTATGTCAACAACAACAGTAGGTTTGACAAGTGAAAAGACAAAGAAAAGCGGTTCCAGGCTTCCAGTGGAGGGAAACGGTAGGAAGGTAAATATATGGAAATACACTAATAAAGTCAAGTCGGCTTGAGATTGCTCCAGGCCATTTCTGGGCTGATAAGAGTTGGAATGGAGAATTTACATACTGTCTTTAGGGGAGAAAAGAAGGGGAGGGTAGGAAAGTGTTTTCTTCTGTAAATCTCTATCCTGCTTTTAGGCAAACAGAGAGGGAAGGCAGAGACTCCCCTGAATCTTAATTGTCTTCAGCTCAACAATATTTATGTCAAAGAAGCACATTTTGAGATGACACCTTCTGGTTTCCTTCAGTCTCCCCTTTGTAACTTTACTTTCAGAAAGTTTTACATAGAAGATCCAAGTTGGTAGCTTTGGAGAAATTTGGCTAGAGGGTGTGAGGTAACGGATTGGCAAAGGCAGAGGAGAACATAGATTGAAACAAACAGAAAAGAACAAATTTGAGTAAGTTATCCCATATCTTATTGAATTAGTCTCTGAGTCCTGAGAATACATATGGTATTTAAACAGGTGTGTTTCATTTCAGGAGGTGGCCTTGCACAGGGGTTCCCATCAAAGGCCTCCATATGGTGCAGGCAAATATATTTATGAAGAAGCATTTCTATGGAAATAAAAGAAAAACAAAAGATTAATAATTGGAGCCATCTACAAACTACTATCTGAGTCTGGAGGGCAGCCAGCTGAGAAGTTTTCTAGATGTTAGACTCAAGCATTTTTTTTTTTTTTTTTTTTTTCAGACGAAGTCTCACTCTGCCGCCTACACTGGAGTGCCGTGGTGCAATCTCGGCTCACTGCAACCTCTGCCTCCTAGGTTCAAGTGATTCTCTTGCCTCAGACTCCTGAGAAGCTGGGACCACAGGCATCTGCCACCACGCCCAGCTAATTTTTGTATTTTCTGTAGAGACAGAGTTTCGCCGTGTTGGCCAGGCTGGTCTCGAACTCTTGACTTCAGGTGATCCTTCCACCTCAGCCTCCTAAAGCGCTGGGATTACAGGCGTGAGCCACCACGCCTGGCCTAGGCTCAAACATCTTTAGTTGAAGCAGGAGCAGGCAATGGCGAGCTGACAAATATTTCTGTTGTGATTTCTTGGAAGTGTGTATCAAGTCGTCCGGCTTCTGCTTGGAAAAGCACAGTGTTAGTTTTCGTTAATTTCAAGGCAGAAATAATGGAAGAAAATTTTCAAATACTAGTTTGGAAAGTCACAGCCAGACATAATCCAGTCCAGTTTACAGGTAAATAATAAAATCTCAAAAACAATGAATATGGTTAGAATCTAATTATCAGGTGCATAACAGTTTTCTATTTCTTTTTTCTGAAATACAAATTTTTTCTCTGTAGTCCCCCTATTTTTACCAAAGATAATGATGGTTAAGTCCAATTTATTTGCAAAGTAAGTTTGGTCTCATTAAATTTAGCTTGATCACCTACATAGTACAGCAGGAATGGTTATTGATCATATAGGCTTTTTATAAATTTGTTTTGCTGGATCTTTTTATAAGGAATCTCACATGAGACTTTTGAAACCTCTTGCAACTAGGAAGCTAAGCTAAGGATTCACGATCAAACGTTGCCAATAATGCCTGTCAATGAGCATGAATACATGTGTTCTGGAGGTTCCTCAAAGTATCATGAGTTTCCTGGGCCCATCATGAACCAACATTGTTTACTCACTGTAAGGCCAGAAACGTTGTAAGGAAACCATGTATTCAAGGTACCCGGCCAGTTTTTTCAGGGGGCTTTTATTGGCTCCATAAAATCAGCCTTAATTTCTTAAAACTCTGTGGTCATATCTGCAAATGTGACATTCCAGGCAGTTTTGGTAATATAATCAGTGTTTCCAATTGTTGCCTGTTACAAGAAGAACATATTTTTATTAAACTTATACAAATAACTATATTGTCATAGAAGTAAGAATACTTCTAAATAGTTTTCAAATTTTTAGGTAGGGAGGAAAGGTAATTGTTTTAATTCTGCTCACAAAAATATACTTTACCAAATGCCGCAAGCTATAGATAGCTTAAGAGAAAAGTTTTCCTTAAGTCTGGAAAACAAAATATAAAATGAATCAGCAATGTTTCAAATGAAAAATCTATTTAAAAATTCTAATCCTTCATCAGTTCTGTGTTGTGCAATCAATTCTTTTGCTTGATGTTAACAATTTTATAAACTCACTTTTCCCATTAGTTTTCAAAATTATTATCCGCTCAACGGAGTGTTCTTAAAGTTATCAGAAACTTGCTTTTAACAGTACTTATCAGAATCTTCACAATTTTCTTTGAAGAAGAAGTAATTTTGGACTGTAGCTGATTGGAAAAAAAAATTAGATAAGAATCAAAGCTGTTGGCTGAGTGCGGGGGCTCAGGCCTGTAATCCTAGCACTTTGGGAGGCTGTGGCGGGCAGATTGCCTGATCTCAGGAGTTTGAGACCAGCTTGGGCAACTTGATGAAACCCTGTCTCTACTAAAATACAAAAAAAGCCGGGCACAGTGGCTCACACCTATAATCCCAGCACTTTGGGAGGCCAAGGTGGGCAGATCAAGAGATCAGGAGATCAAGACCATCCTGGCTAACATTGTGAAACCCTATCTCTACTAAAAATACAAACAATTAGCCCGGCATGGTGGCGGGGCAGTCCCAGCTACTCGGGAGGCTGCGGCAGGAGAATGGCGTGAACCCGGGAGGTGGAGCTTGCCGTGACAGAGCACTCCAGCCTGGGCCACAGAGCGAGACTCCTTCTCAAAAAAAAAAAAAAAAAAAAAAAAAAAAAAAGAAAGCTGGTATCTATGTATGAAAAAGACTTAGAATGACGTCTGAACTCTCATCAGATTGTTAGCAATCTTGTGAACCCAGAAAATCTGAGACAGGTCTCAGTTAATTTAGAAAGTTTATTTTGCCAAGGTTGATGATGCGTCCGTGACACAGCCTCAGGAAATGCTGATGACACGAGCCCAAGGTGGTCGGGGCACAGCTTGGTTTATACATTTTAGGGAGACACAGCAATCAATAGATGGAAGAAGTACATTGGTTCGGAGACACATCAATCAATATATGGAAGAAGTACATTGCTTCGGTCTGGAAAGGCGGGACAACTTGAAGCAAAGGCAGGAAGACTCCAAGCAGGGAGGGAGCTTCCGGGTTACAGGTAGGTGATACACAAATGGTTGCATTCTTTTGAGTTTCTGATTAGCCTTTCCAAAGGAGGCAATCAGATATGCCACTATCTCAGTGAGCAGAGGGGTGACTTTGAATAGAATGGGAGGCGGGTTTGCCCTAAGCCATTTCCAGCTTGAGTTTTCCTTAGTGATTTTGGGGGCCCAAGATACTTTCCTTTCACATTACCCCTCTTTTCTTTTAAAAAACCTTTTAGAAAAAGCATTTTACAAGAAAATGAATCTCCGGTCTCAGATTTCATCTGATCTCTCATGACTAGGACGGTTTATTCCTAGATGGGTAGGTCCCAAAATCTCATTTTTAGCAGGTTGTGAAGTCTCATGTCCTGTGAAGAGAAAATAGTGGGAAGGAAGGGAGAAAAAGCAACAACAAACAAAAGAACAATCCTGGAAAAATCGATATAGGCCACGTTACACTGAAGTCCATACATTAGTAGGCAGGTATGAAAGTGGCTTTTGGATGTAAATAAGTTTCTATTATTTTCTTCTGAAGTTTAAGTTGTCTGGCTTCAGTTTGGAGGGTTTAAAGAAAGCACAGTTTAGTTTTCAGTGACTCTGAATTAGGAAAAATGAAAAAGAAGAAGGAAAAAATTGAAAATGTTATTTTGAATACTTGTAGCCAAGAAAAATTATAATTCAGTCCAAACTGTAGAAAATAATAAAAATTGAAAAAAAAAATTAGGCAAGACTAGAATCTAATAATAGATGTACTATAGTTTTGAAACATATTTTTTCCTCTCCAGTTTCCCATTTTTACAAAAACAAATTACAGTAGGACTGGTTGACTTTATTATACTTGGCCTAATTATTTGTATACAGTACAGCAAGAATAATTATTTTTTTACATTGGCTTTGATGGAACTTTGTTCCATAGGAGGAATCTCAGACAAGACTGTTAAAGCCAAGCCCAGCCATGGATTTGTGCCATCAAATACCTGTGGGTTGGGTGAATTTCCTCTCCTCTAGAGGTTCCAAGATAAACCTGGGGCTTCTGCACACCTGTCAGGAAGTGACATTCTTTACTTACCACAGATCACAAGCCCTGTATAGGGACCGTGTACACAAAATATGAGACCGGTTTCCAAGGGCTTTATTGGCTTCATAAGTCAAGTTTGATTCCTTAAAGGAAAGCACAGCATTCCAGTCAAAGCTGTGGTAAAATAACCAATTTCTTCAATTGTGTCACACTACAAATGAAAACAGGTTCTTTTTTTTTTTGACAGAGTCTTGCTCTGTCACCAGGCTGGAGTGCAGTGGCATGATCTCAGCTCACTGCAACCTCAACCTCCTGCCTCCTCACTGCAACCTGCTAAAAATGAGCAATTCCCCTGCCTCACCCTCCCAAGTAGCTGGAATTACAGGCACACGCCACCACATCCAGCTAATTTTTTTGTATTTTAGCAGAGATGGGATTTCACCATGTTGGCCAAGATGGTCTCGATCTCCTGACCTCGTGATCCACCCACTTCGGCCTCCCAAAGTACTGGGATTACAGGCGTGAGCCACTGCGCCTGTCCTGAAAACAGATTCTTATTGCACTTATGCAAATAACTGTATCACCACACCTTAAGAATACTCACAAAGTTTCCAAATTCTGGAGAAATCACATAAAGAGAAACAAATATGCTCCAAATTTTGTTCATAGGAGTGTACCAAATTGTTAAAAGCTGTCAATAGCTCAAAAGAAAAGTTTTGAGACTCTGAAAATGAAACAAAGGATCAGCAAACATATTAAGCAAAAAGTCAAAAAGATTGGTTTAGTTCGTGCAGTGAAATCCTGCTCTGCTTGATACTCATGAAAATTTTAGCTCTCCATGAGTCCTGAAACTTTTTCCTCTATTCTGATGTCACACTCTCCCAAGTTATCAGAAACCTGCATTTAAGAGCACCTGTTGGAGTTTTAGAGCTGATTATAAAAGCACCTTGTAAAGGGGACCAAAACAAGACAACAATTGTCCACAGGTGAAAAAAAGTTTTAAGGCAGTCATAGTCAAAAGACACAATTGACAAGGAAACTTGTTACCTCTGGCACACAATAATTTTAACATAACAATTATGATTATTACAATATACACTAAGTTATATCAGAATTACATGAGTTTCCCATAATTGTGGAACACATACCAATAATATATTTATACAAATACAGCCCAAAGAAAACCAAAAATATTTCATATTTGACAATGCTTTCTATAAAATTTTTATACCAAATAAGCCAAATTATGTCATTTTTGGACTTTAGGAAACTAACATCTTAAAGGATTAATTAGGTTAGACAGAGACATAATTTATAACTTGATTTTGGAAAGTTTGTCAAATATAAAAGGTTTAAAACATTTGATATTACAAAATAAGATTACAGGTCATTGTAAAATCATTTATTTAACCAAAATGATAATTCAAGGATTTCACAAAGAAGCAAAAACCTTCATTCATTGAAACAGAAGACTTAATTCTCTAAACAAGAAGCCCTAATAAAGACAGCATGAAGCCAATTGCATTTGTTTTTCAAAATTTTGTAAACAATCTATAAAATTTAATCTTGATTATAAAACTTCCATAAGCCTTTTCTAACCTTTATAACTTTCATTAAGGGGTTGGTTAATGCTTCAAGAAAACCTTGTTAATCTGACACAGGGGTCCATATATTGGTTTTGCATCAGCGTGCCTTCAACATTAGTAATTCATTTGTAGAGAAACTGAACTTAGTTTATCTTTCAAAATCGACCCTTACAATCTTACGCTCCCACCTCTTTTGCAATTGTCCCTGGGTCTTGAGGAGTTGCATAGCTTTAATTTCTGGTGCTGTGTCTCAGGAATGTAGTCTGTTTTGATTGGCATCCTCTATGGGGCCTGAAGATGAGGCTTTAATTGCTGCCAGTGTTGAAGATTTAAAAGGACTTGGTGTCCTTTGTAGACCCAGGAATTAAAGCCCTCTAACTCGATGTTACAAGGACTTTAAAAGCATATACAGGAAGATACGTGGATATAATAACCTCAATTTTGAAAAAAAATTTATCTCCATTTTTTTTTCCTAAGCAAACCAAAGCTTAATAATAATACGACAATTTGATTATATAAAAGTTTTTGGGTTTTTTAAATATATAAACCCTCTTATTGTGACTTACACTGACTGCTCATCAGACTTTCTGATTTGTTTTGAATATCCCTTCTTTTTAAACAACCAGTTATTTTATTTTAGAATGAAACTTACTATACAAGTTTCTTTCATATATAATATTATTTCTCTTTAAGCTTTTTTTAGCCTCAAAAACAACCTCTTTATTTTGATAACTTTCTTTACATCTTTTTTATTTCCTGATTCCTTTTACCTTGTTTTATACATAACCTTTAAATAAGCTTTGAGTTAGACAAAACTTGTTCACCTTTAAAGAAAAAAATTAAAGAGACACACTTGTTTTTTGTTTGTTTAGCAAGAATGTTTTCCTACAATATATATTTATTGGAAAATACCCAAATAATGAAATATCTCTTATTTAGTTTAATATAACTTTATAATCTAAATTATGACTAGTTTGTCTGCAAGTATTTATCCCATTATATTTACCTAATTATTTTATTTTGTTTACATAGATTCTTTATGAAAATTGTGATAGTCATGATTTAAAGTTATGACACCACCATTGCAAAATTATAACTGAGACAGTGAAAAAAGATTTGACCTAACCGATTCCATCTTGCTCTTAACCTCCAAGCTGCCCTTGTTCATTCCTGAGCACAGGCTGAACTACCTTTGGGAGGAACTTAGTTTATAGTTTAACTTTGAAACAAAGATGATAACAGTCCTTTCCCAAAACAAACCTCCTTATTGTCTGTGGACTAAATTTCCTAAAGCCACAGGATTAGAAGTTATGGTAACCTTACTAAATTCAAGAGGGAACTATTTTCATTGAAATCATATCGATGTCTTATTTATTAAAAATTACACAAGCAAAGATCATTCTGTTTTGGACGAGGTTTATAGTTTTGTAACCCCTATGCCAAATTTTTAATACCTTATAGTATTTGGCAGGGTAAGTATGAAATTGTTTAATAAATGCAAACAAAAACGTATGCTGGCAATTTTTTTTTTTTTTTTTTTTTTGTGCTGCATCAGGGCATCGGTCTGCATCCCCTCCGTTACCCACTTTTCTGCCTCAGCTCTCGATACTGGGATACAGAACTTTTTTGTATTTTTAGTAGAGACGGGGTTTCACCATGTTAGCCAGGATGGTTTCGATCTCCTGACCTCGTGATCCGCCCGCCTTGGCCTCCCAAAGTGCTGGGATCACAGGCGTGAGCCCCCGCGCCTGGTCTATGCTGGCAATTCTTAAGACATTTCCAATATGACTTTACCAAGTTAGCTCATGCTGATCCAAGCACCGATAGATTTGTCAAAGGTCAGGGGCGTCTCCACTCAGAATCCCCGCAATGGTTACCAAAATGTGAACCCAGAAAACCTGAGACAAGTCTTAGTTAATTTAGAAAGTTTATTTTGCCAAGGTTAAGGATGAGCCTGTGACACAGCCTCAGGATGTCCTGACAACATGTGTCCAAGGTGGTCAGGCACAGCTTGGTTTTATACATTTTAGGGAGACATGAGACGTCAATCAATATGTGTAAGAAGTACATTGGTTTGGTCTGGAGCAAAGGCAGGAAGACTTAAAGTGAGGAAGGAGCTTCCAGGTCACAGACAGGTGACACACAAATGGTTGCATTCTTCTGAGTTTCTGATTAGCCCGTTCAAAGGTGGCAATCAGATATGTATCTCATGAAGCAGAGGGGTAACTTTGAATAGAATGGGAGGTGGGTTTACCCTAGGCCGTTCCCAGTTTGAGTTTTCCTTAGTGATTTTGGGGGCCCAAGGTACTTTCCTTTCACAATTTGCTAAGAGTTTATTATAATCATGATACAATTGACCAAAAAAAGTGGTTGTTTCTGTGGCATACAATATTTTAACATAAAAATCATAATTATAACAGATAACATCTTAATACATACATATTATGTGTAAGAAATCTTACAGAATTTTGGAACACATATTAATATACTCATACAAAGATAACTCAAAACTGTTGAACATTATTTCTTGTTTGACAATTCCTCCCATGTAATTTAATATAAAAAAATAAGCCTAATAAGTATAATATATCTTTTATATTTCCTTTGGGAAGCTCCAGGGTCCTGTGGGACATCTCAAAGTTACACTAAGGTCAAAAAGACTTAATTTAGAATTTGATCTTTGGTAAATTCATCTTATAGCAAAGGTATAAAACACTTGATTAAAATGTAATCACAGGTTACTATGAAATATTAGTCATTTACTTAACTGGAGTGATATTTACAGATTTCAAAAGCAAATAAAAGAATTTATAGACTTCTGGAAAAACCTTAACTCTTTCAATATTCGCTTTTCTTAAGTAATCAAAGACCTAATGAAGACAGCATGAAGCATAGGAAATTATCTTGATGAAACAGAATTTTTCTCTCTTCTTTCTCTCCTCTCACTTCTTTTTAGTTTACTTAAAAGGGAAACAAAAATATTTTACTGTCTCTTATCAATTCCACATGAAAATTTTGTTTTTAAAAGAGAAGGTCATGTTCCAGTTTTGCATCAGTGCACTTTTGATATTAACATTTAATTTTTAGAAAAACTTATAAATAAGTATCATCTAAGTTCAGCCAGCTTGATATACACAAAATTTCTTTCACAAGATTTGTCTTCCCAAACCTTTTACAACTTTCTAATCTGTTCATTTTATCTATATCACTCCTTTTGTTATTCATTCATTCTACAAAAACATCTAAATAACCTCCAAACTAAGCAAAACCCTCCTTCCTCAATAAAAGCATATCATAATATGACACTATAATTTTCATATATACTTTGCGTACAGAATTATTTCCTTATCTCTAGTGGTTTAAATTACATATTAGAATTTTAGGCCTTATAGCTTAATTTCCAGTAAAAGTCCAGGAAGTAAGATATTTTGAAGTCTTATTTACCATTATTTTATAAGTACATATTTTATAATTTCTAGAGACATAAGCTTTCTCTTAGAACAATTTTTTCATGTGGAACATGACATATTTACTAACATATCAGATATATTTGTCTTTATGTAAAATTTAAGAAGCCAAAAGTAAATAAACTTATGTTCAGCAATTAATGTTTCAGTATTTTACCTTATTTGGAACTGATCTAGATCTTGAATGAGCATCCATCATTTAACTTAGCAAAACCGTAAGGGTATAGGTAGAGACTTGAGAAACTAAGTAAGCACCTTATAAAATATAACTTTTTAAGAGTATTTTTATAAACGTTTACCTAGCTTACATCTTATCTAATTTATTCTTTCTTAACAATTATGCCTGGAAAATTTATGAGACATTAAACAAAGCTAGTCATCAAAGAAGATAATCTGTTTGATTTAAAAGTCACTTATAGGCCTGGCGCAGTGGCTCACGCCTGTTATCTCAGCACTTTGGGAGGCCAAGGCAGGCAGATCACCTGAGGTTGGGAGTTTGAGACCAGCCTGACCAACATGGAGAAACCGCATCTCTACTAAAAATACAAAATTAGCCGAGTGTGGTGTTGCATGCCTGTAATCCCAGCTACTCGGGAGGCTGACACAGGAGAATCGCTTGAACCTGGGAGGCAGAGGTTGCGGTGAGCCGAGATTGTGCTTTTGCACTCCAGCCTGAGGAACAAGAGCAAAACTCCGTCTCAAAAAAAAGTGACTTATTAGATAAAAGTCTAAAGGTCCTTTAAGTTGTTGGTTGTCTTGAAATCACTGTCCCTGCCACATTATTAATTTGGAAGCCTATTTTTCCCTATATTGGCCTGAAAAATTTTTAAAACTTCCAGCAAGCTTTTGAAATCAGTAACAGTTCTTCTTTCTTCTGTCTATAGGTCTGTTTAATTGTCTAGTTAGTGTAGGTGAGAAATGGCTTTCAAAGGTTATTTTCAGAGTTAATGTTTTGTTGTTGTTGTTGTTGTTTTTATTTTTCTTACCCATGTACTGCAGACAAAGCATTTTTGTCAGATAAGCATACCTTTTCTTATTGTTTTTAGTTCAAGATTTTTGCCATAGCAAAATAGTGGTTTAAAAAGCAGACTTGGTTAATCTGTGTTGCAGCTCTTCACTCTTGTTGTTTGGCAAGTAGAAGGGAGTGTTACAGCTCTTTTATTCCCACCATGGGCGAGTGCCAGGTTCTTGTCCCGTGACAAAGAAGAATAAGGCACATGGACACCAGAGAGAGTAAGGCAGAGTCAGATTTACTAAGTGATAACAAGCACTTAGCAGAGAGAGGACCTGAAAGAGGGTTGCCACCCATGAGGCTGAGTTCTGGGGTTTTTATGGACTGCAAAGTGAGAGGACTGTGCTGACTGATCTGCAAGCTGTCTTGGAGACAGCATCACTCATAAAGAGGTATGATAGTGTAAACAGCCGATTGGAGGCAGAGGTGAAGGCTTGGCCTGGGACGTTGGCCAGGGACGAATCAGTGGCTGAAGTGATGATTCATTCTATGTAAATGAAGATTTGGCTTGTTGTCAATCACAGAAAGGTAGGTATATGTAAAATAGGTGAAAAGTAAGAGACTAAGGTGCACCAAGGAGAGAGAAATGTGTCCAAAAATGGAGTGGATTTTGTTCTTCTGGGTTCACAGAGTAGGTGTTTCCATTCAAGGATGCTGGCTCCTTCTTATCTGAGGCCTGCAGTTTGATTTTCAGGCTGTTCTTGGTTTGAAGGAGTTTTACAAGGGTCCCGCCCTAACCGCCTGCCTGACTGGTTTCTTCCTTTCTCCTCTCTCACGAGAGTCATCAACAGATTGAGAATAAAAGTTGTATGTCCACAATGTATTTATTGCTGACAGATATACCAATAGTATTAAACTAGTCTTATTTACCAAAGATTTACGCAAGTAACATGAACTTAGAAAGCATTTGGGTTAGTTCCTCTATTTTATCACTTTTAAGTATATATTTTATATGTGTACTCATTTATGTCTTTAGCCAACTAAATAGACTATTTTAAGAGTTTTTATATCATATAGACATAATGTACAAGTATACATATACACATGTATAAATATACACAAACATACAGATAGACACAAACAAACATCTTGTAGCTTTCATTTTTAAATTTAGTTATGAGACAGGTATAATAGTATAAAACTTATCAGTTTATAAAAGGACACTTGGATCCATTAGAAAGAACAGAGATGCCTCAAAAATACGTAGATAGATTGATAGATATAGCCTGAATATCAGCTTCCAATTAAACTAATTTCTGACCATAGACCTCTTTATTAAAAATATTCTTTTCAAATATTTTTATCATCAAGTTTAGCTGGGGCAAACAGCAAACAGTCCGGCTTCCTAGCTTCTCTTTCTCTGAGATTTGCATTTGAAAAGGGATGGTTTCTTCATAAAACTGATTTGGAAATTTATATCTCAAAGGCACAGGGAAATACTGCCAGTTTTCACCAAGAAGGTGTTTTGGGGAGGCATATTTGCCTATTAAAGGTCTAGGGTAATTTGTATTCAAATTTCCTTTTTTTAAAAGTGCAAGAGAGCCCTGTTTCCTGATGCTTTTCAGTATCGGATAACATCCTGAGGTGAATAGGTGAGATTTGGGGGTATCTTTGAATTGCTTTAAAGCAATTAAATTTTTGTTTTTGTAAAGACTCAATTTGTAAGACAAGAATAGTTACTTCTTTTTTTTTTTTTTTGAGATAGAGTTTTGCTCTTGTTGCCCAGGCTGGAGTGCAATGGCGCGATCTTGGCTCACTGCAACCTCTGCCTCCTGGGTTCAAGCGATTCTCCTCCTGCCTCAGCCTCCTGAGTAGCTGAGATTACAGCCATGCGCCACCACACTTGGCTAATTTTGTATTTTTACTAGAGACTGGGTTTATCCATGTTGGTCAGGCTGGTCTTGAACTTCCGACCTCAGGTGATCCGCCTGCCTCAGCCTCCCAAAATGCTGGGATTACAGGTGTGAGCTACTGCACCTGGCCTAAGAATAGGTACTTTTAATTCCCTTAAGAATTGGGTGGCAGCCTGAATGATTTTAAGGGACGGTCCCATCTATCCAACTGTATTGTCTTTAACTTATTTCTCTCTATCAAGGAGCAGATTTTCAACTAAGATGAAAATCAAAAGATCTTTCTGTTCCAGATATATGGTTAATTACCTTTGAAATGTTTTAATATTCTTTTTTCTGAATATATAGTTCCATTTTAGCTAAGGAGACAAAGCAAAACAAGCAAACAAAAGTTTCTGTAAGAACGAAGTTTCAAACCAAAGGTATACCTGGAAAGCAACTCAAGGCAAAATTAATACTTAAGACAAAACCAATAAGACTTTATGGCTTTAATTAACATCTCCAAAAAAGAGCAAAAATATGCATCCCTTTCAAAATACAGACCCTCCCAAAAAACAGCTAAAAGCAAGAAAACCTCTGCCAGCCACAAATAGGGTACAACACACATTTTCCTCCAGAGACATTCTTAAGTCTCCCAACCTTTCGGTTGGCTGCCTGCATACAAAGGCACAATAACCTGTGTGCCTTTGGTGGCTGCAAAGTCATAAAGACAATTGTCAGTAAGACAAAGAGAAAGACAAGCTCGCCATTAGGTGTTGGGGGAAGGATCATTAATGTAGGGGCCAAGGGAAGACTTCCCCCACTTATTGTAGGGACAATAAATGATTACCAGAGAGAACAAACGGATCGGGGAGCAGAGATTAACCTGTAAATGATTCTCCTTGGAAACTGAGCCTGAAAGAGGGACATTATCTGTGAATGGGTCTGGTCAGGTGTAGTTCCATTCTTCACTCTTCTTTTCTGTAATAAGTAAGACAACATGGAGGGGAAGGAAACACAATTGCTCCCTGTGGTCTTTATGTAGGTGGGGAAAGGTCTTCCAGCATCTGTTGATCTGTAAGGGCCCTTAATTCAAAATACTGATTATACCAGGGAGCCATATTTTGGAGTAAAATTCCCTGCACTGCTTTACTAACAATAAGCCTTTATATGACTTAAAACCTTAGATGCAAGTATCATGTTCCAAAGTGGGTGCAAAAGATGCAGCCCCTCAAGATCTAAAGTTTTTACCAAAGACACCCTAGGAAAGCAAAGACTCTCATTATTAACAAGGTAACGAAGGTTGAGGCAATTAAGACAAACTCCTCTGACAGCTGGCAGGGTGAAACAGATGTTTGGACTTCTAGCTAGCCAGCATAAGTACAACTCGTGATCCCCAGGCTGGCCCAAGAGACTACAAAGACTAACCTTTGAGACACAGCAGGGACCCCCTATTAGGGCCCTGAGAGCCCCCCAAAAAGCATGGAAATATGGAAAGATCTTGAGTTCCTTCAAAGGAAACTCCAGGCACCTAGCTAGCCCCGAGAAGGAAATAAACAACTTATTAAATGAGATAATAGCCCCGAGAAGGAAATAAACAACTTACTAAATGAGATAATAGCCCTGAGAAGGAAATAAACAACTTATTAAATGAGATAATAGTAGCCTGAAACAATGGCCAAGGAAGCTGGGGTCAGGAGATGTTTGCTTTCCCTGCGGAAAGTAAGGATGACGTCTTAACATATGTCCCTGAGTTGTCTTTCAGAAACCTGAACCCCCACCAGGATCCCCACAGAACAGATTCACTGGCATGTAGACCTCAAATGAGGGAGAACTGAAGGCTGAACTGTGACCACCACTCTTTGTCCTAAATGTCTTCCTGAGAGGCCTGGTGGGAGCCACACCCATGAGCTGGTTAACATTCTTTTCTGCTGATCCCTAATTTTAAAATAAAGCTTCTCTTCCTTAATCGATTGCAAATCAGAAAAACTTTGAAGGTGCCCATGACTTGTAAGCCCTTGCTACGGGATGTCCCACCCTTTTAGGCCAGAACCAATGTAACATCCATGTACCGATTTATGATTTCACCTGTAGCTTCTACTCCTGCCTTTGAAAATTCTTGCCTGCAAAACATTTGGGAGGCCAGGATTTGAACATTAGCTGTCTGGTCCTGCTTGCTTGGCACCCTGAAAATAAATGCCTTCCTGTCTGCCACTGCGACCTCAGTGTGGATATCAGGTTTTACTGTGTTGGGTGAGTGGACTCCAGTTCTGTAACACCTTGCTGGTTACAAAGCCAAACTCTCAAAACATAAATAAAAACGAAAGGAGGATATTTTCATAATTTTCCTCCTTATGACAAACCACACAAAAGACAGAGATAAGGAAAACAAAGACCTCCTGGAAAGCTAAAGATCAGTAACTAGGCCGGGCGCGGTGGCTCACGCCTGTAATCCCAGCCCTTTGGGAGGCTGAGGCAGGTGGATCATGAGGTCAGGAGATCGAGACCATCCTGGCTAACACGGTGAAACCCCGTCTCTACTAAAAATACAAAAAATTAGCCAGGCGTGGTGGCGGGCGCCTGTAGTCCCAGCTGGTCAGGAGGCTGAGGCAGGGGAATGGCGTGAACCCAGGAGGCGGAGCTTGCAGTGAGCCGAGATCGCATCACTGCTCTCTAGCCTGAGTGAGAGAGCGAGACTCCATCTCAAAAAAAAAAAAAAAAAAGATCAATAACTAACAGGTGTGCAAACCAAATCCACAAGAGTCACCAATTCAAATAATTATTTTTTCAAAATCATTTTTTTCGTTGCAAATTTGAATTTAAAAAAGAAAAAAATAGGAGTTTTGTTTTTTTTTCCTTTCTCTCTCAGTGAGGCACTACAGATAGAGATATGAGAGAGCTCACTTTGGTAAAAATTCTGTTTTTTCTGCCAGCTTCTGCCACTTCTCCCAGGATCACATCTGCAGCTGTCAGGGCAAGTGGAGTGTGCCAGAATCTCTTGGCTAGGTCACCAAAATCAAGCAGAGAAAATAAAATTTTTACCTCAATCCTCCTAAGTTCACAGTTGGAACAGACTCCTGTAACACGAGACAGATTAACAAAAGAAAAACAGGTGACTTGTTAACACATACAGTGCACATCACCTGTGAGAAAAGCAACTCAAAGCAGTGATCTAGGACTTATATAAACAAAGAACAATAAGTTTTAGACAAGTGACAAGACAAAGAAAAGCAGCTCCAGACTTCCAAACACCAGAAACTGTGGGAACGTAAATATATGGAAATACACTAACGAAGTAAAAATCTGCTCACAGATTCCTCTGAGCCATTTCTGAGCTGATGAGAGTTGGAGTGGAGAATTTACATCCATCTCTATGTGAGAAAACAAGGGAAGGATAGGAAAGATGTTTTCTTCTATCAATCTCTGTCCTGCTTTTAGACAAACAGAGAGGGAAGGCAGAGACTCTTAGTTGAGAATCTAAGTTATCTTAGAGAATCTTAGTTGTCTTCAGTTCAACAATATTTGTGTCAAAGAGGCATATTTTGAGGTGACACATTCTGGTTTCCTTCAGTTCAAAGACCAGATTTTGAAGGAAAGACATGACCGATAAAGATTATTCAGGGATTTGTTCCTCTCCCTTTAGTACAAAATAGCTGTAAAATTTATGCTGTTCACAAATGCTGGGGGATTTGAAGAGTTGCTGAATTTTGAGCCAAGGACATGTGTACATATATACACAATGACATGTATATATTTTTTCTTTTTATAAACTTGTAAAATTCTTGAAATCCAAAATAAGTTCATATAAATTTGTCCTCCAATTGTGACTTCTAAGAAATATTTATTGAATCAAAGACATCCTAACAATGACACTAACTGGTCCTCCAGACATCATTACTGTTGGCTCCTTGTCATCATCTGGCCCTCAGTGCAAATGTTCCTCCTCAGCAGTGCTATGGAAATCAGCTCCACCTTCCCTAGGCACCCTCTACAATATCATCTATTCATTATTTAATTGTTTTCATAGTATTCATCAGAACCTGAAATTATCCTACTCAAGTATTTGGTTACTGACATGGCCACTCTCTCTCATCCTGGAAGCTTTATGATCATTAAGACCTGGTACGTTTTCTTACCATTCTACTCCTAGTCCCTCGAACAGTGCCTGGTGTATAAGAGGTAAATACTAAATATTTTCTGAATGAAGGAAGGGATAAATAAATGGGTTCAGTAGAATCCATTTCACTCAACGGAATCCAACCGAAAACACACTCTCTAGTCAGCAAGGTTTTTAACACGCAGATTAGAAACTCTGGGGAGGGGTTGGCTGTATCTAGGAGGATGTACTTACATTTCTTCTTTGGGCATAAGGGCTTCTGGCAAAGTTAGTAGCAAATTATTATTTCTATTGGAATCCTGGTCAGATATTTCTGAGTTTTAGACCTAAGTAATTAGTTTTCACATCAATTATGAAAGATAAAATTATTTCAAAAGATACTTGAATTCAAATCTAGTATATAGAGTGAACGCATTTTAAAAGTTAAAAAAATAAGAAATTAGGTTATATTTGGAAGAGTCTCAGCTGAAGATTTTTGTGCTTTTATTACAAAGGAAGAGGTACCACTCTCACCGGTTTTACATCTTGCATTTTAAAAAGTTAAGTACGGCCAGGCATGGTGGCTCACACCTGTAATCCCAGCACTTTGGGAGACCAAGGCGGAAGGATCCTTTGAGCCCAGGAGTTCAAGACCAAGCTGAGCAACATGGTGACAAAATTAAAAAATAAAAATGTTAAGTAGTGATATGAGAAAGGAGCAGGAAAGTGCTGGGTTGAGAAAGATGGGGTCCCTGGTGAGGGCTTCACCCTCGAGCCTGTGCCCACGGACCCAAATGATGACAGGCATTTCTGATTCTTGGGTCCAAAAAGTTGCCCTTTGGCCCACCACACCCCCCATCCTGTGCCCATAAAAACCCAGGACCTAACAGGCACATACACAAGTGGCCGGACATTGAGAAGAGCAGAAGAGAACACACTGGCAGACATCAGCAGGCCAGTGATAATGGAACCACACAGATGCTGAGGGGGATTTGGCCAGGTGCGGTCCAGGAAGAGTCCAGTGCTGGGCAGCCTGACGCCAGGAGAAGGCCACCTTTCTACTCCATCCCCCTTCCAGCTCCCCATCCATCTCACTGAGAGCCACCTCCACCACTCAGTAAAACCTAGCACTTGTCCTCCAAGCCCACATGTGATCCAATTTTTCTGATACACCAGAGCAAGAACCCGGGATACAGAAAGCCCTCGTCCTTGCCATAAGGTGGAGGGCCTAATCGAGCTGATTAATACAAGCTCCTGCGGACAACAAAGCTGAAAGAGCACACTGTAACACATGCCCACTGGGGCTTCGGGAGCTGTAAACACTCAACCCTAGACACTGCCATGGGGTGGGAGCCCAGAAATGCTCCCCACAACCTGCCTGCCTGCCTGCTCCCCCTAGGGGTTTGGGCAGCAGGACAAGCCACGCCCCTGTCACATGCCCTGAGAAGGGGATAAGGGAACTTCTCCCGTTTTAGCAGGAAGTACTCATCTAGCTTTCCTACCAGTTAAGAACAAAATCAAGGTCTTTTGGCTTGTATCCAAAAAATTCATCAGGATTGTAGTTATTGTAACGCTTATTAATAATCTACAATGGATCATCAGTTCAAGTCAAAGTCCTGATGGACACTGTTTGGCCTCCAGCTATGATCTCAGCCTTAGCATTGAAGAAAGCCCCTGAAATATGGGCAGACAGTGATATTCAGAGCCACATGTAAAGAGCCTTTCAGAAATCCCCTTTGCTGTGCCGTGTTTCATTCCACATCTGTCTGCACCTTAGCCAGCATTGCATCTGTTCTAACTAATTGGTTCTTAAAATGATAAAGTAGAACAACAGATAACAATAAGAAAGTCCTGGACTGTGGGCGCTTCTATTTGTAGAGAATGGAAGACTAACTGAGCTTATCAATATTTTAGTCCCAAGCGCGTTACCCCTGGACAGTATAATGCTGCTAACTTGTCTAGAGAAGTATCATTGTACATGCTAAGTAATAGGAAGAATATGTCTAGCATCAATTATGAGTTGCAATTCGCATTGCGCAGAGTGCTCTTCAAAGCCGCAATACCTTCATCCTTATACGACTGTAAATCATGATTTTATTTCAGAATAGGATCTCTGCTTTTTTACTCACTTTGAAAAGAATCTGACACAATGTGAAAGTGAACATTTAATAAATACTTCCTTCTACACCTGCACACAGGGAATAGATAATAAATGCTGTTGTCTGAGTTTATCATGATAAGACCAGGCACAACGGAGAGACAATTAATGAATATTCTTTGACTGATGATGAGACAAGCAGTACAAATATGGATTTTTCTTCTTTCGCAGGTTTTCTCAAATAGCTCTAAACAAAAGCAAAACATGCTCCAGCCACAGAAGAGACTTACTACACAAGGTTATTTCTTATTGCTATTAATTTCATCTTAATAGACATTATTAGCTTATTATACAGAGATTATATTATATTTGCTTAAATATAAGCACATAGCTTGTTATGTGCACACACCATTTACATGCTATATACATGCAAATTTGTTTAGTCCTCAAATCCACCCTAATAATTATGATGGTGATAATCATAACATACTATTGATTCCTATTTCTACAGATGAAGAGAATGCACAGAGAGAAAGTATCTTGTCAAAGAGCATGGTGCTAGTAGGTGTCAGAGTCAGGATTTGAACCTAGGTAGCCCAGTACTTCAATGTGTGTACTTACACTATTTATCATTTATTTATTTGTATTTATCTATTGTATTTATTTTTATTATTTATTATTATTTATTTATTTTTTTTTTTATTACTTATTTTTATTTATTTTCTACTATTTATCATTCATTTAATATCATTTAGTGTAGGAACACCAAATGATGTAGTGAAGTAATTTTCTTTAACATGCTCAACACATAAAGGGCTTCACACTATAATAAGCCCAGAGATATTTTAATTAGCTCTGTAGGAATGTATCTGTAAGTTAGTCATTTAACTGAAAATCCCGCTGTACCTAGCTTCCATTATTAGTAAATCAAAGAGTGATCTATCAAAAAATTCCTTTTCTCCTTACCTCCAACCTCCTTATTTCATAGGCCTTGCCTACCACACTTTCTAAATGGAGATGTAGTCCCAGTTGTATTTCTACTGTTCAGAGAACAAACAGGCATCCGTCTCCAACTACAAACGATACACTTGTGCTACGTGACTGAGAACAGCATGTGGATGCGAATTCACCTTGGAATTCCACCACAGCGAAGCTCTTTGTGAGCACTTTCTGCTTAAAGAACACTTTAAGTTTCCTCAGTAAACATCTTTTCATAATGTGAAGGTGAAGATAATCTCGAATTTTATTTAATATTAAGTAGGTCATAAAAAGTTATCAGAGCTTGTCAGTTTCATTTGACCATTTCTTGTTGAAAAGATTTTGGAAATGAGGATATAGGTCTTTCGTGAGGCAGAAATCATGATGGATATAAAGAAAAAGATAAAGAGCACACGGTCAGAGAGACCTCAGTTTAAATGTTAAACACATCTGAGCCTCAGTTTGCACATCCTTAAAATGGGGTAAATACTACACCTGACACACATAAAGTCTGTCTGTAATGTGCAAATTAACGATGTCCTTGCCATACATAATATTTAAAAGTCTGCTTCTTTGTTCCCAACCTTGTTAGAATTTCCATTGTGGTCTTCTGCACGTTATTTTTCAATGAAATGCTGATTTTCAATCCTTCACTCTCTTCTCTTAACTCTTGGTTGTAAAATAAATCTCTACTCAGACAATTACTAAAGCTCTGTCTCCAGCCTGGGCCTCTCCCATGAAATGTGACTCATATATTCAACCGTCCACTTCTCTTCAGAAATATTATAATATAATAATATTATATTATAATGGTGTAATATATAATAAGTATCTCAAATGTAGCTTCTCCAATACTACGCTTTTGACTTGGACACTCAACCATAGTTCATGCTGCAGTCTTTCTTACCACAATGGATTACATCTCTTGCTTCTTAGTAGACAGTCTAAAGCTTTGGAGTTGTCCTTGAGACATTTTTCTCTGAAACTTTTGACAACAGCAAATTCTATCTATTCTACTTGTTTAAAAATATTTGGCTACTTCAAGGTCAGAAAGATATTCTCTTATTTTTTTCTTATAAAAACATGACTGTTTAATCTTTCATTTTTAGATCTGGAATTATTTTTTGTATGTATTGTGAGGTAGAAGCAAAATGCATTTTCTGTATTGATTTCCAGCTGACCCACAGCCATTTATTGAAAGGGTCATTCTTTCTCCCACTGCCTTTTTTGTCATAAATCTAGATTCTCTACTCTTTTCTGTTGGTTTTAGTCATTGGCATACATAGTTAAGATTTAATTACTATATCTTTATAATTGGCATTTATATCTAAAAATGTAAAGCTTTCAGCTAAATTCTTTTTTCCTTGACTATTCTTGACCATTTGCAATTTCATAGAAATTAAAAAATGAGCTTGTTAATTTACATAAACACATGCATACACACCCTGCTAAGATATAGGGTTGAGATTGTGTGCAATTCCAGATCAGTTTAGAGAGAATTGACAAAAATGGGCACAAGACTGAACCAGCACTTAACAAGAGAATATCCAAATGACCAATAAATATATCAAAACTTGATTATTCATCAGGGAAATTAAAATTAAAGTCATAGTAGATTCCACTACATATTTGCCAAATGTCTAGAATGAAAAACACAGGTAATGCCCAATGTTGGTAAGAACGTAGAACTACTAGAATTCTCAGGCAAAACTTTGGAAAAGCATTTGGCCATATCTGCTAGAAATGACCATATGTATCTCCTATTTCTTGGCAATTTCACATCTAAAATATGTGCAACAGAAATGTATTTGTATGTCCACCAAATACGTATGTATGTTTGTGGGTTTGTGTATACACATATATGTAGAAAACTGAATGAGATTCAACAATAGGATGGATAAACACATTGTGCTATAGTCATACAATGAAATCCAATACAGCAATGAGAATTAACAAGCTACATCTATACAAAGCAGTGCTGATTAGTCTAAAATCATAGTAGGCAAAATAAGTTAGACCCAAATAATACATTTTGTATTATTTAATTTCTATATATTTCAAAAGCAACCAAAACAAATTCATGGTGATAGAAGTCAGCATAATGGTTCCCCCTGGGGAAAAGTGATTCAAAGAGACACAGGATGAACCAGGTGTGGTGGCTCACGCCTGTAATCCCAGCACTTTGGGAGGCCGAGGTGGGTGGATCACCTGAGATCAGGAGTTCTAGACCAGCCTGGCCAAGATAGTGAAACCCTGTCTCTACTAAAAATACAAAAAATTAGCCTGGTGGCGCATGTCTGTAATCCCAGCTACTGGGGATGCTGAGGCAGGAAAATTGCTTGAACACAGAAGGCGGAGGTTGCAGTGAGCCAGGATCGCACCATTGCACTCCAGCTTGGATGACAAGTGAAAATCTGTCTCAAAAAAAAAAAAAAAAGCAGAGACACAGGATGGCTCTGAGATGCTGGCAATGTTCTGTGTGTTATCTGTGTGCTAGTCACAGCGATGCCATTGGCAGCCCTTCTGGAGCAGCCTCTGTAGGACACGAGCTGCAGTGGGGGAGGTGTGGCCGGGGCTGCGCGCTACACAGAGTCAGCCAGGTTGGGAACAAGTGGGAGCCCCACCCCTTACCAAGTTGGCAGGTTGGGAGCCCAGTGCTCTGGGAACAGCTGCAGCCACCCAGCCACGGCTCTGGACTCAGCATCCCTGCACTCTCAGTGGCCCAGGAAGCCACCCCCTCAACCAACAGACTTGGAAGTGCCGCCTCCTGTTCCCTGGCCTTTCCCTGCTCCCAGTGCCTCCAGTTTGGGAGCAAATTTGTGGCACAGCTAAAGTGCTTTGGCAACCTGGCCACGTATGTGTATGCTCAGGGCAGCGCTGACACACCAGCCTCCTGCCACCTCAGCCCCCTCTGGACTTTGGGTGTCAACAAGCATGGGAGGGAGGCTGAGGGGATGCTGAGGGTGGCTCAGCATGGGCCTGCAGGCACCCCTCAGCAGGGACAGCCTTAGTGCTGTGGATGGCATGATGATGGTGGCAGGAGGCAGGCTCCTGGGTGGAAAAGCGTGGGTCCCCAATGAAACCCAACCTTCAAGCCAGGGACGGACTGAAGCCTGGGGACCAAGCTGCCAGTTCCAGGTGGAGTCTACAGCCAGGAGTGAGAACTTATGGTGCTTTTTCTGGGCTGCCCATGGCCATCTATAGACCAATAAGCATGCATTTCCTCCCTTCTGAGCCCATAAAAACCCTGGACTCAGCCAGACTCAAACACACATTGGGACTACCAGCTGCTTCATAAATTAGTTAATAAAAGCTAGTGAGTTTTGAGTGCCACATTAGTAGAATCAGCACTTCTTTTTCTTCAATTATCTTAAGCCCAGGGGTGCATGTGCAAGATACGCAGGTTTGTGACGTAGGTAAACATGCACCATGGTGGTTTGCTGCACAGGTGGTCCCATCACCTAGGTATGAAGCCCAGCATCCATTAGCTGTTCTTCCCGATGCTCTTCCTTCCACTCCCAACAGGCCCCAGTGTGGGTTGTGCCCCCACCCTCCATGTTTCCATGTGTTCTCAGCACAAAATGGACATTTGAAGGAAGATTTTGAAGAAGAAAATGGGAATGATTTCCAGTAAGTATTTTTTATCAGTCTTTTTATGACTTATACAAATATTTGTGGGCCTAAAGTAAATGGAAACACTAATCTTAAGAAATATTTGTCTTTTTTGAGTTTTAATGTGTCTTTATGTTTGCATTTATCCAATTAATATAAGAACAAAAATATATAATAAGTACTAGAGACAATTTAAAGAAATTCAACTGTTTCCAGAAAGTAGCTAAATAAATCATTATTTGTATTTAGAGGCAGAAAATAGAGAAGTAAAATTTAACGTTAACTTTAGTTGATGTACTGTGTCATATAATATACTGCAATTTTTAGCTAATTTAAATTAAAATCGTTATATCAATGATTTTGAAACCATGAAGCAACAATTATCATAAATGTTGTTTTTTCAAAACTTAGATTGTCCCAGTAGTTTTTGCCACGTGAAATCTCTGACTACTACATCGCCTAAAGCTCTTTTTACATTTCGTTTATAAAGCTCATAAAATAACCTACATAAAAAAGATAAATAGTAAAAAGCCTGAAGAGCTGATGGAGCTATGTTTCTTGATTTATTCGTCTCTATTCCATATCTGAAAAAATAATTTATGACAATTTCTTTGTATGGAAGAAAAATTTTATAATGTTTAGATCTATTGGGGGAAGAATGATTTCCTAGGGTTTGAAGCTGTAAGAATAATGGAAAAAAGATATATCATTCTTCTACCTTTTATCATGTGTAAAGTCAGTTTTTAATATGGCAAGATATTCAATCTAAAGCCATTAAAGATATTTCCAAAACCTTACACCAGCTTCAGATATATTACCTATTATATAGTGACTTTATTTTTAAAAAGTAAGGAAATATTCATCCTTTTACTAGTAGTAGATGATTGGACAGCTGTCTTCATTGGTAATTTAAATGTAATTCTGCCTGAAGTAGATAGAAAAACTAGTCACCTCTTGGGGTCTTTTACAGTGATATAATTTTATGCCAACTTTCAACACTAGAAAAGTAAGCATATTCTTTATGAAATAACCAGAATTTATAGCTGAAAGGAATTTTAGAAATCTAGTTCAGGCGTCAGCAAACTACTGCCCATTGCCTGTTTTTGTAAATAAGATTTTATTGTAACAGCCATTCTCATGTTTATTCACTCATTTCTTGAAATGTTGTCTATGGCTGCCTTGGTCCTACAATGGCGCTGTGGACCAGTTGCAAATGAGACCATATGGTCTACAAAGTAAACATATTCTCTAGAACTGGAAGTATAATAAAAAAACATGATCTAGCCCTTTACAGAAAGTCCTGTTAATCTCTAATCTAGTTCCTCCACCTCTTTCACAGATGAAGAAGTTGAACCCCTGAGGAATAAAGTAACTTGCCCATGGTTACATAGACAGTAAAAGTTAGCCAAAGACACAGGTCTTTTGCTTTCAGATTCAGTAAAGGTCTCATTACATTATCCCACTACTCATAATGTAAAATAATGTGTTTGATGTTTTCTAGTATGAATGTTATGATGAAATAATCCCTTGGTAAGTAAAATTTTCCATGCAGGCAGTCGGTCTGCCTCTGTTAGCCTTATTCTTTTCCCTTGAAATTCAGGGGAAAATTTTAAAGGTAAGAAACTGAAACACATATTTTGGTCCTTATATTATTGTCAGTGTTTCTACATAAGGAAAACAATATGACTAAAACAGATGACATCTAATATTGGATTTCCACTTAATAAAATGTTTATTTTCTCTAAGCAACGCCCCTTTTTTTTCTGCCCATTAGTGTTATCTGAGTAGTACATCACGTAAGGACACCATTAAGTAGAATGCCTGCCTGTATCTTCAGAAAATGAGCAGACGGTTAGTTCCTCAAACATTTAAAATAGAGACAAATGTAGTCTTGGGTTTAGGGGTGAGACAGTGGCAGGCAGGACACTTGGGATGAAATTTATAATGACGTTTTACTCCACACTCCCTGCATGTTTACAATGTACTGTAGATGTGAAAGTTAATGCACCATAAAAAATTGTTATAAAATCTTATTTTATTTTAAAAGGATGAGTTGGGTCTGGTCACTTTCTTGATTGTATTAATGGTTTTACAGGTTTATTCACATGACAAAATTTACCAAATTTTATACTTGAAATACCTGCAGTTTCTTAGGTGTCAATAACATCTTCATTGAAAAAAAGGAGTAACAGAAAACAAAAACAATGAGATAAATGCTTTTTTTTCTTTTTTAGCAAGAAAAAATATAAGCTAGTCATTTCAGATACATGTATATATTGAGATCAGGTTTGTTTGTGACAAATCTTCACTCTGTGAATAAACAGTACACATTTTACTGTTGGACTAAATCTTTGTTTATTCTTGTAGCTTAACTCAACATAAAGAACATGATTTTTTTTTCATATTTTTGTGGTGATAAATATTTTCATGCAAATGCTTTATGTCAGATGGAAGAACAAATTACTAAAACAAATACAGTTCATATCCAGTATTACGTATTCACCAGAAACTCTTACATTAATTATTCTAGTTTAACGCAGAGAAAATTTCAGTTCTGAAGAGTACTTATGAAGACAAATTTTGTGCATTA
The DNA here is from genome assembly GCF_009828535.3 of Hylobates moloch. NCBI lineage: Eukaryota > Metazoa > Chordata > Mammalia > Primates > Hylobatidae > Hylobates > Hylobates moloch. Next base: position 176,029,204 of record NW_026652278.1, read on the forward strand.
ATGCAAAAATGTAGAAACATGAAAAGTACAGTGCAATAAAGAATAACAAGATAACATGGGTCTAGAGTACATTTTTCCAAGTTTGAAGTTAAATAAAATTATTTCTTTCAAGAACCTAACTTTAATTAAGATAGGAAAGAAGTCAGACTTACAATTGTTCGTTTTTGTATTAGCCCAACAAAAATCCTAGAAACGATGTTCTTTATGTTTCTAAAATAAGGACGAGTATCCTGGGGAAGAAAGTAACATTTCTTTAGTTAAGTTGTATGTTGTGTGCCTAGTGAAAATACCCAAGCTTTGTTGGTAATATCCCAATTTGCCATCTTCTTTCCATATTCGCTCTCAGGGGATTAGTATTGACTTCTAAGGAGTTAAAGCTTCTCTTAGAATCATCTTTTGTAACCCACTATAGCTGTCTGGTAAAATAGTAAGGTCCCAAGGGATTTTACAAAATGTAATTCTTCAACATGCACAATAAATGAAAAGAATAATTTATATTTCATACAACTCTAATTATCATATGGTAGAAGGAAAAAGAAAAATCATATCCTTGAAGTTACAAATTATGTATAAGACCCATCTGAAGCCATCACTTTCATACAAGGTAGGTTTATGGCTCATTAACTCTGTTCTGTGTAACATGAGTTATATGATCTTACTGTTTATGCATTTTAAACTATGGATATGTTGATTATTATATATTTCTAAATAACTAGTATGTAAAATTATGACAGGAATGATCTGATGTATCTTGGGATAAATATATTAACTAGAATTAGTTTCTTCTCAACTATTTGAAGAGCTGAAACAAAATTCTTAAACAGAAGTGATTCAAATGATATCGTTATTCTAAAAATCAAAAAATATTTTAAATATTCGACAATTACAGCAAGTGGGACACAATATGTGTTCCATTTTTTTCTTCTTTTCTGTTTTAAAATCTGGAATAACATTTTATGTATACCTCCAAGAAGACTTTTTTGTGTGTTGTGTGTGTGTGTGTCACCTAGGCTGGAGTGCAGTGGCACAATCTTGGCTCACTGCAACCTCCACCGCCTGGGTGCAAGCAATTCTCCTGCCTCAGCCTCACAAGTAGCTGGGATTACAGGTGCACGTCACCATGCCCAGCTAATTTTTGCATTTTTAGTAGAAACAGGTTTCACCATGTTGGCCAGGCTGGTCTCAGACTCCTGACCTCAGGTGATCGGCCTGCCTCAACCTCCCAAAGTGCTGGCATTACAGGCGTGAGCCACCACATCTGGCCCAAGAAGAAAGTTTAAAGCCTGCTCATGACAGCTATTCCCCTAGAATTTGACATGATAAGACTTTTTGATCTTAAAAAAGAGAAAATAGAGTAATTCTCCACTCTTGACTTGTACATTTGAATCAACATTAGGTTGTCGTGGGATTATATTTACGTCTTTAAACAAAGGTGATGGGTTTTGTCGTGGGGCTGAGGAGTTTCATTCGCTTTATTTTATTATAAAATGAATAGTATAATATTCTAAACTCTACAGAAGATTATACAGTGAAAAGTTCAAGTTTCCCTCTGCCCTTTTCCACCCAATCTTCCCCTCCTGAAGTAACCACAGTTAACAACTTTTTTGTGTACTCTTTAGGGTATTTTCTTTCTTTCTGTGTTTTGAGGTGGGGAGAGGGACAGGATCTGGCTCTGTCACCCAGGCTGGAGTGCAGTGGCGCACTCACTGCAACCTTCCCTTTCTGGGCTCTAGCAATCCTCTCACCTAGGCCTTCTGAGTATTTGGGACTACAGGCATGCACCACCACACCTAGCTAATTTTTTTGTATTTTTGGTAGAGACGGGATTTTACTATGTTGCCTAGCCTGGTCTCAAACTCCTGGGGTCAGGCCATCCACCTGCCTCCGCCTCCCAGGCAATCCACCCACCTGAGCCTCCCAAAGTGATGGGATTACAGGTGTGAGCCACTGCACAGGGCAGTTTTTGGGTTATTTTCTATGCATATACATATTGGTTTTATAGTGCCAAGGCTTGTAGAGAATAGGTGACAGCCAGTGATCAAAGTGGAATATTTTAGATGAATAGAAAGCAGTATTCAATTCAATAAAACACTTTTATTGGACACTGCTTTGTGCAAAACCACAATAATAAATTTCACAGAAGGCATAGGAAAGCACTAAGATGAAGAAGTCACCTTAGCTCTGTCTTCAATTGGTATGTGTTTCTGAAATGTGCAAACACCATTACTGCAAAACAACTCAAGAATGTTACGCAGCATTAAAGACTGTTTGGGAGAAAAAAAACACAGCAGGATTGACTCTACTTTGATGAATTTTTAATCTCATCATATAGTCATGGAAGACTGACACTGAATAGCATATTTGGAGAAGGGAAATAGCCTGGCATGGTCCAAGTTTAAACTGCATGAGGTTAAGAAAATAGCTGGGTAACATTTTGGATTTTATCCAATAGACAAAGTAGTGACATTAATCGTTATTTTAAAATAGTCTATCAATATCAGACGTATTTTTTTAAATATATATCCACTTGAAAGGAGAATGGATCAGAGATGGAAAAGAATAAGATGAGCAAAACAGGCACTTAGTGTGATCCTCCAGGCAAGGACCCAACTTAATAGGAGCCGTAGTAAGACTGAACTCAGAGACATTTCAACACAGGCGGGACTGGCATGGATGTGGGGTATGAACACTTGAATTTGGAGTATAGAACAGAAAACTTGGGAAACTACAGGATTTCTTCTTTGAGTGATTGTGTAGATGTTGAAGTTGTTAGCTAAGAAAGAGCATATAGAAGAAGTAACTGGTGTAGAGTGGGAAGAATAATAAACTTGGCTTTGCAAACACTACATTTGGATTGTCTATGAGGCCTTTCCATAAATCCTCCCAGAAGCAATGTGTGGGACATTTAAGTTCATTGACTGTGTGGAACTCGGAGCCATACATTTGAAGATTATTTGCTAGAGTTAGTATCACTCCACAAGATTTTTATTTTTTTATGTCAACCTTTATTTTGGATTCAGGGAGTACATGTGCAGGTTTATGGCATGGGTGTGTGTGGGTGTTCCATAGGTTGCAGGTTTGGTGTACAGATGACCCCATCACCCAGGTACTGAGCATAGTACCCAATAGGTAGTTCTTCAGCCTTTGTCCCCCTTCCTCCCTCTCCCTTCAAATAGTTCCTAGTGTCTATTGTTGCCATCTCTATATCCTTGAGTACCCAATGTTTAGCTCCCACTTAAAAGCAAGAACATGTGGTATTTGGTTTTCTGTTCCTGCGTTAATTCACTTAGGATGATGGCCTCCAGCTGCATCCATGTTGCTGCAAAGGACATGATTGCATTCTTTTCTGTGTCTGCATAGTATTCCATGGTATATGCATACCACATTGTCTTTATCTAGTCCACCACTGATGGGCACGTAGGTTGATTCCATGTCTTTGCTATTGTGAATAGTGCTGTGATGAACATGCAAGGGCATGTGTCTTTTTGGTAGAACAATTTGTTTTCTTTTGGATATATACCCAGTAATGGGGTTGCTGGGTCAGATAGTAGGTCTCTTTTAAATTCTTCGAGAAATCTCCAAACTGGTTTCTAAGAGGTAAACACGTCTACCAAGCTGAAAATGCTAAAGTGGGGGGAAAAATAGGTGGACACAGAAGGAGAGCACTTCATCATGGAAAAGAAATAGCACCTTGATCTCAAACAGGCACTTCATCCTCCTGCTGGCTCACAGGGCTCAGCATCACTCCCGCTCTGGCATTGGCCCAAAGCCTCCTTTCGTTACTGTGCTCCTGGGCTGTGGTGACCGGTCTGTCTGGCCCACTCTGTTAGCAGCAGTCATTCCTCCACTCACATTCTCATCTTACTAGATTTTAGTTAGTTTCTCTTTCACCCTCTTGTCCCCAAGAGTTAGAATTTATTTTGAGTTTAAAGAGTTTTTACTACTAAATACTTCATGAAACAGGAAAAGATTTTAAAAAATAGGAACAATAAGAAAGTTATAAGAATTAAATAAACTCTTAAATGTTTTTACCTTAGTATTCATGTTCATCTTTGAAATATGAGGAAAACACAATGAGTGGTTCTTAGCTACCTTCATTACCTCAAGTCTTGTATTTTCCTTCTCTGCATCAATACTTTTAAGACTTTATTTATTTTTTTATCCCAGAGGCTCTTCCCCCGAGTCTTTCCCAAATCTTCTAACCATATTCTTTCCCAGCCATTACACTGGGAAGCCCTCAAATCAATCTGAATGTTGAACAGCAATTGCATGCAGCTGTAAGACCCGTTTATAACTCAGAGATTATCACAAGATTATCACATGATCAGTGTTTTTGCTGCTTAATGGAGGAAAATGCTCCGTGTTATTCTTTTTTTTTTTTTTTTTTTTTCTGTTGAGAAGGAGTCTCCCTCTGTTGCCCAGGCTGGAGTGCAGTGGCGCGATCTCGGCTCACTGCAAGCTCCGCCTCCCAGGTTCACACCATTCTCCTGCCTCAACCTCCTGAGTAGCTGGGACTACAGGCGCTGCCACCATGCCTGGCTAATTTTTTTTTGTATTTTTTAGTAGAGACAAGGTTTCACCATGGTCTCGATCTCCTGACCTCTTGATCCACCCGCCTCGGCCTCCCAAAGTGCTGGGATTACAGGCGTGAGCCACCGCGCCCGGCCTGCTCGGTGTTATTCTTAACATAATTAAAGACACAAAGTACCAAATGGAATATAAGATATTTTTGTCTTCTCCATGTTTTATTTCGGTGTCAACAACAATAAACATTTACTGACTGCTTCCTGGACAGAACACTGGAAAATAAAAGGAAGTGTTACGTATGTTTTTGGCTCTCAAAAAAGCTTACTAAAGAATAGTTATGTAAACACCAGAAGAGAACAGATAACCTCAGAAGAGAGAATTCCCTACATAACCAGTTAGCATATCCTAAACAAGATATCACACAATTATGCTATTAAAAGGGATATTTTCTATATATACTATATAAAATATGTTTTATATATTTTATATATTATATATAATATATATTTATATAAAATAAATATTATTGAATAATTATTTTTAAATTTGGGAGGAAGGTCAATTTAAATTCATACCACACTATAACCCAAAATAATTCTATTTAAAAATATTTTAAAGACTATCTTTACCCAGATCTCAAAGGTTTTGTTTCTTTCTTTTTTCAAAAAAAATTTTTAAGGAAAAAGCCATGTACAAGGTTTTCTTTCTTAAACTGCTAAAAGCAGCAATAGATTTGAGGATAATGGCACAGAAGAATGTTATGTTTAAAAATCATCCAAGTTAGAGAAATAAACATGCATTAGTTAAATGATAAAAGGATATGAACTTGCAATTGAAACAAGAGGTAGTGAAGTTTTAACTAAATATTGGCTTTAAAATGTGGTAAAGGAACTGGTGGAGCAAGATGGCTGAAAAGAAGACCCACTGATATCTCCCCACAAGAACACCAGCCTCAACATCTGCACAAGAAAAGCACCTTCACAGAACTTAAGATCAGGTGAGCACTCACAGTATCTGGTTTAAACTTCTGATCGCTGAAAGAGGCATCGAAGCAGGCAGGAAAGGGTCTTGAATCACCGAGGCCGCCTTTCCCCCATCCTCCAGCAGCAGCTGCATGGCATGGGGAATCTATGCACTGGGGGAAAGGAGAGTGCAGTGACGGTGAGACAGCACATGAACTCAGTTCTTCCCTGTCACCGTGGAAAGCAGAACCAGGCTGAACTCGGCTGACACCTACCCACAGAGGGAGCCTTTAGACTAGCCTGAGCCAGAGACGAGTTGCCTATCCCAGCAGTCAGAACTTGAGTTCTGGCAAGCCTCGCCACCATGGGCTAAAGCGGGGGCTCCAAATAGACTTGAAAGGCAATCTAGGCCACAAGGCCCGTGATTCCTGGACAAGTCCAAATGCTGAGCTGGGTTCGAAGCCAGTGGACTTAAAAGGCACACAACCTACTGAGACACCAGCCAGGGTGGCTAAGGGAGTGCTTGCGCCATTCCCCCAACCCCAGGCATCACACCTCACAGCTCCAAAAGAGATCCCTTCCTTCCCCTTGCAGAGAGGAGAGGGTAAAGAGGACTTTGTCTTGCATCTTGGATAACATCTTGGCCACAGTAAGATGGACAGGTACCCACCAGTCAGGGTTGTGAGGCCTCCTTTCCGAGTCCTAGCTCCTGGACAACGCTTCTAGACACACCCTGGGACAGAGGGGACCCCTCTACCTTGTAGGGAAGAACCCCACTCTGGCAGGAACCATTGCCTGATGACTAAAGAGCCCTTAGGCCATGCATAACCAGCAGCGATACCCAGGTATTATTCTGTGGGCCTTGGGTGAGATTCTGAGACTTACTGGCTTCAGATGAGACCCAGCACATTCCCAGTAGGGGTGGCTATGGAGCTATGGCTCCTTCTGCTTGAGAAACCGGAGAGAAAAGTAAAGGGGACTATATCTTGCACCTTAGGTGCCAGCCTGGCTACAGAGGGGTAGAATACCAAGTGAGCTCTTGAGGTCTTCAATTCCAGACCTTGGTTCTTGAATGGCATTTCTGGGCCTGCCCTGAGCCAGAGGGGAGCCCACTGCTCCAAAGAGTGAGTGCCAGGCCTGACAATATTCAGCACAAGATGACTGGAGAGCCATTTGGCCTTAAGGGAATATCAGTAGTAGCCTGGAGGTACTCCCGTGGGCCTGTGGTGGTGGTAGCCACCAGGCAAATCTCCTCTACCTGTGCTAAGGGGAAGGAAGAGTGAGGAGGGCTACATCTCATGGTTTAAGTGCCAACTCAGCTGAAGTATAATAGAACACTAGGTAGATTTCGAAGGTTTTTGACTCCAGTCCCTGGCTCCTGGAAAGTACCTTTTGACCCTCCTGGGGCCTGGGGGCACTCAGTGTCCTGAAGGGAAAGAAACAAGCCTGGCTGGCTTTGCCATCTGCTTATCGCAGAGCTCTAGGGCCTTGAGCAAACATAGGTGGTAGCCAGGTAGGGTTACAGGAAGCCTTGAGTGAAACCCAGCGTTGTGTTGGTTTCAGGTCTGACTCAGCAGTCTCAGTGGTGGTGGCCACGGGGGTGCTCATGTCACTCCACCCCCAGGTCCAGGCAGCTCAGCGCAGAGAGACAGAGAGAGGCTCCATTCGTTTGTGAGAAAGTAAGGAAAGATAGTGAGATTCTCTGCCTGACAATCCACAGAATTCTTCCTGACCTCATCCAAGACCAACAAGTCAGCTCAGTCTTACTGAGCTTGGAGTGCCCTCTAATGCACATACAGCTTAGACCACAACATCCAAATCTTTTCAAATACCTGAAAAGCCTTTCCAAGAAGGATGGGTACAAATAAGCCCAGACTGCAAAGACTACCATAAATACCTAACTCTTCAATGCCCAGACACCAACAAACATTCAAAAGCATCAAGATCATCCACAGAAACTATGTACCAAATTAGCTAAATAAGACACCAGGGACCAATCCTGAAGAAATATAGATATCTGGCCGGGCGCAGTGGCTCAAGCCTGTAATCCTAGCACTTTGGGAGGCCGAGGTGGGTGGATCACGAGGTCAGGAGTTCGAGACCATCCTGGCCAACATCGTGAAACCCTGTCTCTACTAAAAATACAAAAAAATTAGCAGGGCATGGTGGCAGGCGCCTGTAGTCCCAGCTACTCGGGAGGCTGAGGCAGGAGAATGGCGTGAACCCAGGAGGCAGAGCTTGCAGTGAGCCGAGATGGTGCCACTGCACTCCAGCCTGGGGGACAGAGCCAGACTCTGTCTCAAAAAAAAAAAAAAAAAAAAAAGAAATATAGATATCTGACCTTTGCAAAAGACAATTCAAAGTGGCTGTTTTAAAGAAACTCAAAGAAATTCAAGCTAACACAGAGAAGGAATTTAGAATTGTATCAGATAGATTTAACAAAGAGATTGAAATAATTATACAGAATCAAGCAGAAATTCTGGAGCTGAACAGTGCATCTGACATACTGAAGAATGCATAAGAGTGTTTTAATAGCAGAACCAATCAAGCCGAAGAAAGAATTAATGAGTTTGAAGGCAGGCTATCTGAAAATACATGGTAAGAGGAAACAAAAGAAAAATGAAAAAAAGATAATGAAGCATGCCTATAGGATCTAGAAAATATACTCAAAAGGGCAAATCTAAGGGTTATTGGCCTTAAGGAGGAGGGAGAGGTAGGGGTAGAAAGCTTATTCAAAGGGATAATAACAGAGAACTTCCCAAACCTAGAGAAAGATATCAATATCCAACTACAAGAAGGTTGTAGAAGACAAAGCAGATTTAACCAAAAGAAGACAACCTCAAGGGATTTAATAATCACACTTCCAAAGGTCAAGGGTAAAGATAGGATTCTAAAAGCATCAAGAGAAAAGAAACAAATAACATACAGTGGAGTTTCAATAAGTCTGGCAGCAGACTTTTGAATAGAAACCTTACAGGCCAGGAGACAGTGGCATTACATATTTAAAGTTCTAAAGGAAGAAAACTTCTATCCTAGAATAGTGTATCTGGTGAAAATATCCTTCAAACATGAAGAGGAAATAAAGACTTTCCAGTCAAACAAAAGCTGAGGGATTTTGTCAACACTGGATTTGTCCTACAAGAAATGCTAAAGGAGTACTTCATCAGAAAGAAAAGGAAACTAATGAGCAGTAAGAAATCATCTGAAGGTTTAGAACTCACTGGCAATAGTACACAGAGAAACTGAGAATATTATAACACTGTAACTGTGATGTGTAAATTACTCTTATGCTAAGTAGAAAGACTAAACAATCAACCAATAGAAAATAATAACTATGACAACTTTTCAATACGTAAACAGTATAGTAATATGTAAAGAGAAACAATAAGAAGTAAAAAGCAAGAGGACATAGTTAAGGTGTAGAATTTATATTAGTTTTCTCTTTGTTTCTTTATGCAAACAGTGCTAAGCTGTTTTCAGCTTAAAATAATGGGTTATAAGATAGTATCTGCAAGTCTCATGGTAACCTCAAATTGAAAAACATAAAACAAATACACAAAAAATAGAAATCAGGAAATTAAATCATACCACCAGAGAAAAATCACCTTCACTGAAAGGAAGACAGGAAAGAAATAAAGAAGAAAGAGAAGACCAGAAATAACCAGAGAGAAAATAACAAAATGGCAGGATAAGTCCTTACTTAGCAATAATAACATTGAATATAAATAGACTAAACTCTCCAATTAAAAGACACAGAGCCTCTGAATGGATGAAAAAGCAAGACCCAACCACCTGTTGCCTACCAAACAACACACTTAATCTATAAAGACACACATAGACGGCCGGGCATGGTAGCTCACACCTGTAATCCCAGCACTTTGGGAGGCCAAAGCAGGTGGATCACCCGAGGTCAGGAGTTCGAGACCGGCCTGGCCAACATGGTGAAACCCCGTCTCTACTAAAAATACAAAAAAATTAGCTGGGCCTGGTGGTGGGCACCTATTATCCCAGCTACTTGGGAGGCTGAGGCAGGAGAATCGCTTGAACTGGGAGGCAGAGGTTGCAGTGAGCTGAGACTGTGCCACTGCTCTCCAGCCTGGGAGACAAGAGTGAGACCTCATCTCAAAAAAAAACCAAAACACAACAACAACAACAACAACCAAAAACACACATAGACTGAAAATAGATGGATAGAAAAAGATATTCCATGTCAATGGAAACCGAAAAGGAGTCTTGCTCTGTCACCCAGGCTGGAGTGCAGTGGCGCGATCTCGGCTCACTGCAAGCTCTGCGTCCTGGGTTCATGCCATTCTCCTGCCTCAGCCTCCCGAGTAGCTGGGACTACAGGCGCCTTCCACCACATGCGGCTAATTTTTTGTATTTTTAGTAGAGACAGGGTTTCACCATGTTAGCCAGGATGGTCTCGATCTCCTGACCTTGTGATCCACCCACCTCAGCCTCCCAAAGTGCTGGGATTAAAAGCATGAGCTACCGTGCCCAGCCAAAGAGGAGTAGCTCCTCTTAGACAAAATAGACTTCAAGACAAAACCTATAAGAACAGACAAAGAAGGTCATTACATAATGATAACGGAGTCTATTCAGCAAGAAGATATAATAATTGTAAACATAGATTCACCAAACAGTGGAGCACTCAGTTATATAAAGCAAATATTATTAGAGCTAAAGAGAGAGTCAGACTTCAGCACAGTAATAGCTAAAGCCTTCAACACCCTACTTTCAGCACTGAACAAATCTTCCAGAGAAAAATCAGCAAGGAAACACAGGACGTAATCTGCACTATCAAACAAATGGACCTAGTAGATATTTACAGAACATTTCACCCAATGGCTACAGAATACATATTCTTTTCTTTAGCACATGGATTTTTCTCAAGGATAGACCATATGTTAAGTCACAAAACAAGTCTTAAAATTTTCAAAAACATTGAAATAATATCAAGCATCTTCTCTGACTCCAGTGGAATAAAATTAGAAATTAATAATGAGAGGAATTTTGGAAATTATATAAACACATGGAAATTAAACAATATGCTCCCAAATGACCAGTTGGAAAATGAAGAAATTAAGAAGAAAACTGAAAAATTTCTTGAAACAAATGATAATGGAAACACAATGTGCCAAAACCTATGGAATACAGTGAAAGTAGTACTAAGAGGGAAGTTTATAGCTATAAGTGCCTGCATGAAAAAAGAAGAAAAAGTTCAAATAACCTAATGATGCATCTTACATAACTGTAAAAGCAAGAGAAAGTAATCTGAAAATTACTAGAATTTAAAAATGAAGATCAGAGCAGAAATAAATGAAGTTGAAATAAAGAAAACAATTAAGATCAATAAAATAAAAAATTGCTTTTTAGAAAAGATAAACAAAAGTGGCAAAGCTTTAGCCACACTAAGAAAAAGGAGAAAGCCCAAATAAATAAAATGAGATTAAAAAGGAAACATTTCAACTGATACTGCAGAAATGGAAAGGATCACCAATGGCTACTATGAGCAACTATATACCGACTAATTGGAAAATCTAAATGAAATTGATAAATTCCTAGACAGATACAATCTACAAGATTGAATCAGAAAGAAATCCAAAACCTGAACAAAACAATAACAAGTAATAAAATCAAAGTCATAATAGAAAGTCTCCAAGCAAAGAAAAGCCCAGGACCTGATTACCTCACTGCTGAATTCTACCAAACATTTAAGTAACTAATACCAATCCTACTCAGAATATTTTGAAAAACAGAGAAGGAGGGAATACTTCTAAACTCATTCTATGAGGCCATTATTGCCCTGATACTAAAACCAGACAAAGACACCACACACACACACACACACACACACAAACTATAAACCAATATCACTGATAAATATTGAAGCAAAAATCCTCAACAAAATACTAGCAAACTGAATTCAACAACACATTAAAAAGATCATTCATCATGACCTAGTGGGATTTATCCCAGGGATGCAAGGATGGTCCAACATAAGGAAATCAATCAATGTGATACATCATATCAACAGAATGAAAGACAAAAAGCATGTGATCATTTTCATTGATACTGAAAAAGCATTTGACAAAATTCAACATCCCTTCATGATAAAAATTTTCAGAAAACTGGGTATAGAAGGAGCACACTTCAACATAACAAAAGCCATATATGACAGAACCACAGCTAGTATTATATTGAGTGAGACAAAACTGAAAGCCTTTCCTTTTAAGATCTGGAACATGACAGGGATGCCCACTGTTACCACTGTTATTCAACATAGTACTGGAAGCTCTAGCTAGATAATCAGAGAAGAGAAAATAAAAGGGCATTCAGATTGGAAAGGAAGAAGTACAATTATCCTTATTTGCAAATGATATGCTCTTATATTTCAAGAAAACTAAGGACTCCATTAAAAAGCCTATTAGAACTAATAAACAAATTCAGTGAAGTTGCAGGATACACAATCCACATACAAAAGCCAGTAGCACTTTATATGGAAGCAAACAATCTGAAAAAGAAATCAAGAAAGTAATCCCATTTAAAATACCTACAAATAAAATAAAATACTTAGGGATTAATTTAACCAAAGAAGTGAAAGATCTCTACAATGAAAACTATAAAACATTGATGCAAGAAATTAAAGTGAACACACAAGAAATGGAAAGCTATTCCATCTTTATGAATTGGAAGAATCAATACTGTTAAAATGTCCATACTACCCAAAGCAATCTACAGATTTAATGCAATCTCTATCAAAATACCATTGACATTCTTCAGAGAAATGGAAAAAACAATGCTAAAATTTATATGGAACCACAAAAGACCCAGAATAGCTAAAGTTATCCTAAGCAAAAAGAACACAACTGGAGAAATCACATTACTTGACTTCAAATTATACTGATTATACTGCAGAGCTATAGGAACCAAAATAGCATGGTACCGGCATAAAAGTTGACACACAAACCAGTGGAACAGAATAGAGAACACAGAAGTAAATCCATATATCTACAGTGAACTCTTTTTTGACAATTTCCCAAGAACATACACTGGGGGAAAGGACAGTCTCTTCAATAAATGGTGCTGGGAAAATTGGACATCCATATGCAAAAGAATGAGACTAGAACCCTATCTCTCACCATATACAAAAATCAAATCAAAATGGATTAAAGACTTAAATCTAAAACCTCAAACCATAAAACTACTAAGAGAAAACATTGGTGAAACTCTCCAGCACCTTGAACTGGGCAAATATTTCTTCAGTAATATTCCATAAGCACAGGCAACCAAAGCAAAAATGGGCAAATGGGATCACATCAAGTTAAAATGCTTCTGCACAGCAAAGGAAACAATAAAGTGAAGAGGCAATCCATAGAATGGAAGAAGGTGTTTGCAAATTACTCATCTGACAAGGGATTTATAACCAGAATATATAAAAAGCTCAAACAACTGTATAGGAAAACGTCTAATACTCTGATTAAAAACGGGGAAAAGATTTGAATAGACATTTGTAAGACACACAATGGCAAACGGGTGTATGATAAGGTGCTCAACATCATTGATCATCAGAGAGATGCAAATCAAAACTACAATGAGATATTACCTAACGTCAGTTAAAATGGCTTTTATCCAAAAGACAGGCAATAACAAATGCTAGTGAGAATGCAGAGAAGAAGGAATCCTCATACATTGTTGGTGGGAGTGTAAATTAGTAGAACCACTGTGGAAAGCAGTTTGGAGGTTCCTAAAAAAACTAAAAATAGAGCTACCATATGGTCCACCAATTCCACACCTAGGTATATACCCAAAAGAAAGAAAATCAGTATATCAAAGAGATATCTGCACTCCCACATTTATTGCAGCACTGTTCACAATAACCAAGATTTGGAAGCAACCTAGGTGTCCATCAATAAATGAATGGATAAAGAAAATATGGTACATGTATACAATGGAATACTACTCAGCCATAAAGAAGAATGAGATCTAGTCATTTGGCGACATGAGTGGAAATGGAGGTCATTATATTAAGTGAAATAACCTAGGCATAGAAAGACAAACATATTCTCACTTATTTGTGGGAGCTAAAAATTAAACAATTAAATTCATGGAGATTGAGAATAGAAGGATAGTTACAGAGGCTGGGAAGGGAAGCGGGGGTGGTGGGGAGGAAGTGAGGATGGTCAATGTGTCCAAAAAAGAAGTTAGAAGAATGAATAAGACCTAGTATTTGCTAGCAATACAAGGTGACTAGAGTAAAAAATAATTTAATTGTACATTTAAAAATAGCTAAGAGTATAATTGGATTGTTCATAACAGAAAAGATAAATGCTTGAGGTGATGGATACTTTTACCCTGCAGTGATTATTACAGATTGCATGGTTGCATCAAAATATCTCATGTAACCCATAAATACATACACTTACTATGTAATGACAAAAATTAAAAATAAAAACATTTTTAAAATGTGATACAGTATGGAAGCTCAATAAATATGAAAAATTTTAGATGGTAAAACAGCAGTAAAGTAGGATTGCTTTCACATATTGTTGGTGGCAGCCTAAATTTTTATAACCATTTTAGAAAGCAATTTGGCAACATAAGGTAAAAATCTTTATATTCTTTAAATCAGTAAATGTAGTGCAGAACAAGCTAAAATATATTCTCGGAAAATAAATTGTAAATTATGATTAACTCAGTATAGCATCCGTTAAAATTATAATTTTAAGATTCTAGAAATAGCGTAAAGTTATAAGTGGAAAATCATGGATATTAAATTACGTGTACAAGGTCATTGCTACTAGGTAAAATTGGTTTGTTCATTTGAAATACGAGATATAAAATGTACAAAAATGTTAGTAGTATTTTGAAAGAGTGATTATACCTGAGTATTTCTGCAATTATTCAAATTTTGTTATAGCTTATATGTGGTTTTTATGATTTTTTTAAAGAAAAGTGCTCCTGGTTCCAGCTAAATGGACTTGGAGTCATTGGTTTTCTTTCCCCTTTGCCTTTTCACTTGATGACTCTCAGGTTTTCTAACTTGTCTTTTTATTTTCTCCAGGATTAATTTATCTAAAATACGTTAAGTTACCAAGGACAGTGCATTATTAAGTTATTGCTGCAATAATGCTGCTGATCAAATCACTCTGATCTCAGAGGTCTACAATGAAGAACATTAATTTTTGGAGTGGGGGTTCCAAGTTCTGCAGACCAATTAGGGCAACTCTGATTGAGGATGCAGGTTGCCAGGGCTTGACTCTGGGGTCTAGGCTGCAGGTGTGACCCATTCGTCTCACTTGGGGGCTAAAGCTCCATGGAGATAGCTACTGAGGCATGCTTTTCTCATATACCTTTGCTAAATTTCTTTTGGTTAAATGAAGTTATGGGACTAAAGCCAACATCAGTGGGAAGGAGAAATATATCTCACCCACTCTACAGTTCTGCAAAGTCACATGGCAGAGGGAAGGAGCAAAGAATTAACAATAATACGGTCTACCACAGTAGGTTAACTCTCATCTGTATATTTCACAGTCACCATCTATAAGTAAAGGATGTTTGGTTATATAATCTCATCAGCGAGTTATTTAACCTAAGCCTCAATTTCCTCCTTAAGTATGGATGATGATAGGATCTGTTTATGGAATGCAATGGGATTAAATTAGATAATGCATGCAAAACACTCAACATAATGTTCAACATGCTATCTGTTATTAATCTTCAAGTCTCATGCAGCTGTGTGAGACGTCTATGATATTTCACGGTCTACAATAAACTCTAGTATAAATAGAGACACAGGGAGAAGACAAGAAAAATCTCTCCCCACTTTACTTCGCATTCTCTGTGGGGCCTCCAAAGGCTAATGGAGATTCCATTTCCTGTCTCCATGTCATCTGGAGCACACCTTGAGGGCTTATGTTTAAACACTGAGGCCGGATCATCCTTGGTTTTCAGGACTCTGCACTATTAGAGATGGTTTTAAGATGACTTGAGTAACGAGTTTGCTCTGTGCAAGAACTGAGAATCTAATTCAAGTTAAGGAAGATTTACAATCTTTACTTAGGTTCCAAGTAAATCTAACTACCTCTGAGAAGTTGCAGTCGCCAAAGGGATTCAGAATAGTCTCTGAGAGTTAAGTACCCCTGGGCCACCCAGATCTCATGCCCTGGGAAGCAGGATACCGTGGCCCATCAAACTGACAATGTAGTCGGCCATGGGATGGTCACACCTTTGTTATGTTCAGATTTTTTTCTTGTCTATTCACCTTATATGACCTAAAGATAGCATAGTCATCAACATATTAGCCCTATAAAGATTAATATTGACAAAATTAAAATTATCATTAATTTAAAATTTCTAAAACATTATGAATATATTCTTTTAATGCTTGCCCTTCGTTTTAGCAGAAGTATTGAGGTAATTTTTCTATTCTGCTTACCTTTTTGTGGAAATGCTGTGAAGATAAATTGATAAAAATATTAAGTATTTTATTATGTGATATCACGTCTTCTTTTGCTTTAAGGAGACCAGTCTCAACTTCTGATTTCCCATAAAATTAGTTATGGGAAATGTATTAGGTAGCACTGCTTCTTATATGTATGGCATTTATTAGAAACTGGCAGCATAAATCTTAAGAATAAGGAGAAAGAGAGAGAATTTAAAAAGAGACAGAAAGAGAGGAAAGAAGGAAGGAAAAGAAAAGATGAGGGAAAGGCAGGAAGTGACTTGCCAAAAGGAAGCATGTTTGAAACTAACATAGCAAGGACATTAGACTATGCGTTATTTTGAATTTAGTTATCACCTTTTTGAGTTTTCTTTATATTTTTATATGTTCAATGTTAAACATCCACCAAATTCCATTTACCTGCATTATCAAAGAATTTAAAAAGCATACTTTATCATTGATCTAGCTCTCCTTTTGTTCAGTTGAAACTCTGGGTTAAACTCATTGAAGAGTCTTTGAAAATATGAAATAATCTGTTTATTTATCACCTTTAATTAAGGAAATATCCATTACCATGTTTCCAGTTGACAAGAATAATGTCTTGGTCATTTCGTGATCTATTATTTTTTAAGTACTTTTCAAGTAACTTGTTCAGAGTAGGGTAGAAAAAGTCATGTATTTGAATGATGTGTCTCACTCTGTGATTCAGGTACAGGCCTAAAACTCCTGGAGCTTTCATCAACATCGCATTTCACAGGATGCCACACTAAGCCACATGCACAGACACGCTCCATTTTCTTCTTCGATTCCAATGACATGGTGCTGTTCTCCTGCCTTCTGTCAGGCTAGGTTCTCCGTGGAGTGCTGGCCTGAGTGAATACCGGAAAGAAGTTTCTCCCTGGAAAACGCCTTTGTCTCCCTCAGGGATTCCTCCTCGTTACTTGAGGAGGCCACCTTGCACCTTCCCTGGAAAGAGCCTGCTGGTCAGGAGCCAGGCCTTGGTCTGTTGCCGTCCATTCTCCTTCCATCTTATCTCAATTCTGACATGCCTTTTTCTCTTACCCACATCTTTACCTTCTCTCCAGCCTTCAATATTTTATACCTCTCTGAGTCCTTTCCTAGTGTATTAAAAACACTGAGCTTCCCTCACGTGCACAAAACAAACAAAATCCCTATTTGCTATCAGGAGCAGCGATTCCTCATTACAAGAAATGTCCACGAGGCGTGATCTTCTCCTGAATCTTCTGGCCTCGCTCATGCAATCACCTGCCTCCTCTAAAAACCTCCTTGACTTTAAAACTATGCACCCCCACACAAGTTTCCAAAGAACCTTTCTCAAATTCAAAGTATTTTTCTCCGTGTTTTATAAAACGTCCTCCCAGGTTATGTGACTTTAACATCATTAACTAACTTCCCTGTGCCTTGCTCGGTTTCCTCACATAAAGATAAATAATACCTTCCTCATAAAGTAACAGTGAGGATTAAATAAAATAATGTGTGAAAGGTGCTCAGTATGACTCCAGATTCTATGGAAAAGATCAAGGAAGGATGGCTATTGTTGGCTTTTATTGTTAATACCTCACAGGCCATAGGCTTCAAAACCAATGCTATCTTATTTGATATTTTAATTATTTGCTATTTTTGGTCATCTTCTTATTTGATTTTTTAATTATTTGCTGTTTTTGGTCATCTTCTTTTTTGGTCATCTTCTTTGGTGATCTTTGGACTCTCCCAAAGGTGACAGTCCTCCCACGTGCCAGTGCTCAAGTCCTACTCCAAAATAAGTTGGCTTTCTCTGAGGCTTAACACTTCCCAGTCCAGAGATATAATTCAGCAAACTGCTCAAACTTGAAAATAACTTTAAAATCCCACCCTAATTCAAGCTGCCACCATTTCTCATCTGGTGTCCCAAAGCTTCCTGACTCATCTCCACACATCACGCTGCTGCAGCACATCCAAACCTACTCCTACACACTGCGCTGCTGGAAACCATCGCTGTGCATGGAAAGGCCCAAATCCCAACTCCCGAACTTCACCTTCCTGATTTCACATGTCCTGTCCTCTGCTTACCTCTCCGCTGTCCCTTCAGCCACTCTTCCTGTGTCTTTATCTTCTCTTACCTCACAGTTTCTCTCATCTCCTCCCAATTACCTTTTGCCCTTTTTAATCTTCTTTTTTAGTAAAATTCATACAATACAATGTAAACTCTACCAGGATGTTTTTCCTCTCAACCTTCCTTCCTCCCTTCCTACTTCCTCAGCCTACCTGACCGTAGGTAACATTCAAAGTGCAGCTCAGTGGCCAGGCATGGTGGCTCACGCCTGTAATCCCAGCACTTTGGGAGGCTCAGGCTGTTGGATCACCTGAGGTCAGGAGTTCAAGACCAGCCTGGCCACTATGGAGAAACCCTGTCTCTACTAAAAATACAAAAAAAAAAAAAAAGCTGGATATGGTGGTGGATGCATGTAATCTCAGCTACTCAGGAGGCTGAGGCAGGAGAATCGCTTGAACCCGGAGGTAGAGGTTGCAGTGAGCCAAGATCACGCCATTGCACTCCAGCCTGGGTGACAAGAGTGAGACTCCTTCTCAAAAAAAAAAAAAAAAAAAAAAGTGCAGCTCAAGGACTGCTTCCTTACAAAAGACTTCCCTAAACCCTCCAACTGAGTCAGAAGCCTCTGTAACATCCCCTCATCCGTCTAGAGATCATTTCTCTCATGACCCTTCTCCAAACTTGACCTTTTGTTCATTTATCTGTTTGATTGTTGCATATGCTCGCTTCTCCTCGCTAGAACATATGTTCAGTGAGGGAAAGATCCTTTCTGTCTTGTTTATTGCTATATCTCAGAATCTAGAAGAATGGGGCATACAATAGTAAAATTTCTATTTAAAAAAGAGCAAGAATTGCATGTCCTTTAACATATTTTCAATAAATATTTTAAAAAAGTCATTTAATGAATTTCACTGAATTGTGTTCATGGGACAATTAAATTGTCTCCCTCCCTCACTTGACAGTAATTCCAAGGGCTTATGGAAACCTTCTGCTAGTCGACCGTTTCAGGTGGAGCCTACACAGCACCCGGTGTGATGGTTGGGGCTCCCTTAATATTAGATCAATCAATATGCATCTTTAGAGTGCCCTCATTGTGCCTGCGTGAGAACGTGAAATGTTACTTCTTCCTCAGCCTTCTCTCTCCCACACCTCTGAGTGGCACCCTGAGGAGGAAGTGCTCATGACTTCCGTAGTGAAGACTGTTCTCTCTGAAGATTTCACTGGGGAAATTTTATCCTTTCTAAATTTAGAAAGTGGGGGAGAGAAATGCAGCTAAATGGTTCAGATTCAGAGGGAGATAGTGAGAACCTTGAAAATTAATCATGGTACTTTTCACACACATAGTAAATCAAAATTTAATGGCAGTGAAAGGCTGTTGATAACATTCCTTTAAAAAATCCACATAACCAAAGACATTTACTTGCAAAAAAAACTTCCTGGGCTTCTAAGTAGAATACTAGGCAGGTCTGTATTTTTAAATTTAGAAACCAGTCACAGATTTTTTTTCTCTAAACTTCATTAAGAGCTGTGCTCTGTATCAGCTGGTAAGCCTCTAATCCTACAAAGGTTACTTATCAGGTTTGGGGAAAAAATATTTTAAAGGGAATACAATTCTTGCTCTTTCTTAAATAGAAATTTTACTATTCTGTATTACATTGTCATATAACATGTCATTTTGGTGCCCCTGGAATCTTTTGTAAAATAGAAGCGTACCCTATTAAATGTCAGATGAAATGAAATCAGAGATTGTGAAAGTTGTGAAGCTTTCATTAAATATAAAATCTTATATTTGCTACCTTAGAATCAGTGAGTCTAATACTTTATTTTCAAAATTTATTGTCAATATTAGCCATGTCCCCAAATTAACAAACTGCACTGAGCATTTACGGCACTGACTTCAAATAAACACAGTCAACATATTTTAAATATATTACCATCTGTACCCACATATAAAATGAGATTTAAATGTAAGATAATTCCCCATTTTGTCACAAACTGTTTTGATCAACTTGAAATAGAAAGCTTTAAATGAAAGTGTCAAATGTCAGTTTACAATATTAATCATTTCAGTTACCCAGACATTTAAAATTACATATTCTGGTACAGCATTGTTTGGGAGAACTTTCTGTGATGACGGAAATGTCCCACATCGACTCTAATACGGGAGCCACCGGTCACATACGGCTAGTGGGCATGTGTGCCCACTTGAGATATGGCTGGTACAACCGAGGAACTGAATTTATAAATTAATTTAATCTTTTTTTTTTTTTTTTTTTTTTTTTTTGAGACAGAGTCTCGCTCTGTCGCCCAGGCTGGAGTGCAGTGGCGCAATCTCAGCTCACTGCAAGCTCCGCCTCCCGGGTTCACGCCATTCTCCTGCCTCAGCCTCTCCGAGTAGCTGGGACTACAGGCGTCCGCCACCACGCCCGGCTAATTTTTTTGTATTTTTAGTAGAGACGGGGTTTCACCTGGTCTCGATCTCCTGACCTCGTGATCCACCCGCCTCGGCCTCCCAAAGTGCTGGGATTACAAGCGTGAGCCACCATGCCCGGCCAAATTAATTTAATCTTAACTAATTTAAGTTTAAATTGGTTGGTGTGGCTAGTGGCTACTGAACCAGATAACACAGCTCTAGAAAATTAAAGATTGTTTTAGAAATGTTGCTGTTTTCTACTCACTGAAACTCCACACGCTTCATTGACAACACTATTGTCATCATCATAACGATGATGTCAGATACGTTATTTAGTTTTCCACAGCACATAATTTTTACTTCTAAGTTGATTGAAAATACAAAAAAAAAAATTAGAAAGATGTTATGTGAAAAGGAATATAGAATCAGAAAAATGTGCCCTGATACTTATGGAGCCAGATTACTCCTTTTGTAAAATGACTTTGAAGAGAGGAGGCACAAATCAAGAGATCCAGGCACTATTCTCTTTGAAGAAGATTCTACTTGGATTTTGGGGTTTAGCACTTTGTTCTTCTAAGTTCTTAGAAACCAAAGAATTTGTGAAGAAATGGTAATTTTACCTGATATATTATGCAGGAGGCCTCTTAAGGACAAGGGTAGCCCTCTTTTACGAAGCAAATTTTTGAGAAAAAAAAAGATTGCTTTATGTATGGTACATATGGTAAGTAAGAACAATTGAAGAAGAACTGAAGACCACTTATTTAAAAATTGTGTACTTTATTTACAACCACATGAAATATTTTCCAATCACCAAGCCATCTTGAGAAGTTTTCCTTCCTTAATAATCAAAATGTCAGTACAAGAAGTTTGGATTTAGCTGGGAGTGATTGGATGCTGTAAAGTCCACCAAGTAGAGGCATCATAGAGCACCAGGTGGCTCCCTGAACAGTGAGACCTGGGCACAGTTGTCAATCCCCAGAGGCTCCCTAACCAGTGAGACCTGGGCACAGGTGTCAATCCCCAGAGATTCTGTCATCTAAGTCATGAGCATCCACATGGAACATATAGCTATGCAGTTACTGGCAAATAAAACAAAATACCGACTGTCTCTCCTACAATGAGATCAAAGAACCACTCTCCACTTACTCTGCAAACTTGCCTTGGTACTATCTCCTTCCGAGATTCAATAATTGATGTTTAATATGTGCCATTTAGTTCTGCTTTATTATTAAGAATTCCTTGAGTGAGATGAATGAAAAGAATATTAATCTATTTCAATCTAGAAAAAAAATCCTCATATCCATAAAATGAAATTAATGATTTCCAGAAGCAAATAATTTCTGTGATGATGTTCTCTGAAGAATTAAGGTGCTGTCTGGTGCCCTGCTTGGATCGTTAGCTTAATGGGGCTGATCAATCAGAAGGATAATGGCTAGATGGATATTTTTGTTGTTTTATTTTTAATGAATAAGAGATACTTATATTCATTAAAATTAGAAAAAAGATAAATAATGAATCACCTCAAATTACAGAATTTCCATATTTCCTAAAAAACTGATGGTGTGTCTGCCAATAATAGCCACATATAATATTTATGCAAGCCTGGCTTTCTGTAATGAGAAATTCAACAATTGCCATGGTGATATCTTGGGAGGTAAGGAGGAAATACTGGTGATAAAGGGAGTCTTGCGTGGTGATGGCGTGCAGCATCATACCATCACCCCTTGGGCCTGGGATGCTGCCAAGGTCTGCAGCATGATGCTTGTCCTCCTCCATCGTCATCCAAACGAACAGGAAACTTGCTCTACAGAAAGTAATTCTTGCTGTTTTTCTTTATACATTTCTCAAAATATCTTTTAAATACTTTGTTACAGTGGGTAGTCAGGCCGACATAAGCAGGGCAAGAGAGCCCTTCCATCCCAACAGAAATGTCAGGTTACCATTAGATGATGGTCAGGCAGTTGTTAAACTGTCTCTCTAAAAAAATAATTGGTTGCAGCCAGTGCCCTGGAAAGGCAGTCTCCCAGCAGATAAAACACCTGAAACTGGTGATCAGCTTCGCAGTAAGGTCTCAGGAGTTGCGCAAGTGGGCTCAAGCATGCGCAGTAAGAGGCAAAATGGCGGAGTTTAACTGGTAGATGACCTTGCAGGGACATTTGACTGGTACGGGAAGAACGCTTCAAGTGGGCACACATACAGCTCCGGTAAACACGCTGCACGTGTGGCCCCTCCAAGAGCCGGCAGGCAACTGCACAGGCAGACAGCCCACCCCACGGGCAGATCAGAGAAGAAGAGACGCCAGACCCCGGAAGCATGCCAACGTCACGCTGCACGTCATCCCTCAAGTCACCCGCGCGGCCCTCTTGCAAGTGAGCTTTGCTTCTTTTCGTTCCTGCTCTGAAGCTTTTTAATATACTTTCACTCCTGCTCTAAAACTTGCCTCGGTTTCTCTCTCTGTCTTACGCCCCTCAGTCATATTCTTTCTTCTGGAGGAGGCAAGGGCTGAGGTTGCTGCAGACCTGCACCGATTCGTCGCTGCTAACAATGTCTCAGACGCCAAGTTTCCAGTCTTCCCTGAACAGCTGTGACTTTTTCTTCCTGCGCTGTCTCGCAGTTTACACACAGTTTTCTCTGAGGAACCTTCCTCCTACTAAATGTTCTGAGTTAGTTTTCCATGATTTTTCTTCTCCTCCTCCTTCTTCCCTTGACTGTTGGGATACAGAAATATTTCACACAAATGATTTCTAATACAATTGAGTAAGAAAGAAATCAGCTTACTTTAAAAGTCTAGAAGCATTCTTAGTCTGCTTTTCAATAATCGTCTTTTTCATACAATGCTTTTTCTTGCCCTCTTTGGAAACTTTGAGCCTGAATACAAATTAGAACGACCCAAAATTCAAGTCTTTATGATGGAATTCAAACTTGTATTTTGGCTCAATTAGCTGCTTTCTAGTACATTTAGGATCATAACATTTAGCCTACATTTAGTGGCAAAGGTAGTAACATTAACCTTGGGTTAAATACAAACCATTAACCAAAAAATCTTGTAGTAGAGAATTGAGATGTTATGATTAGAGAGAAATTATGAAGATGTTATTTTCAGGGTATACATGGAATTTAACTGGGCACTGATTTTTTTTTTTTTTTTTAGGGTTTTAGGGTACATGTGCACAATGAGCAGGTTTGTTACATATGTATCCATGTGCCATGTTGATTTCCTGCACCCATTAACTCGTCATTTAGCATTAGGTGTATCTCCTAATGCTGTCCCTCCCCACTCCCCCCACCCCACAACAGTCCCCGGAGTGTGATGTTCCCCTTCCTGTGTCCATGAGTTCTCATTGTTCAATTCCCACCTATGAGTGAGAACATGTGGTGTTTGGTTTTTTGTCCTTGCGATAGTTTACTGAGAATGATGTTTTCCAGTTTCATCCATGTCCCTACAAAGGACACGAACTCATCATTTTTTATGGCTGCATAGTATTCCATGGTGTATATGTGCCACATTTTCTTAATCCAGTCTATCGTTGTTGGACATTTGGGTTGGTTCCAACTCTTTGCTATTGTGAATAGTGCCGCAATAAACATACGTGTGCATGTGTCTTTATAGCAGCATGATTTATAGTCCTTTGGGTATATACCCAGTAATGGGATGGCTGGGTCAAATGGTATTTCTAGTTCTAGATCCCTGAGGAATCACCACACTGTCTTCCACAATGGTTGAACTAGTTTACAGTCCCACCAACAGTGTAAAAGTGTTCCTATTTCTCCACATCCTCTCCAGCACCTGTTGTTTCCTGATTTTTTAATGATGGCCATTCTAACTGGTGTGAGATGGTATCTCACTGTGGTTTTGATTTGCATTTCTCTGATGGCCAGTGATGATGAGCATTTCTTCATGTGTTTTCTGGCTGCATAAATGTCTTCTTTTGAGAAGTGTCTGTTCATCTCCTCTAACTGGGCACTGATTTTTATCAAGAAGTATTAGCAATTAAATTAACTGTCTTTCATGTGTTTAAGAAGTCAATCTTCTATCCATATTATATGAGACAAGAACATGACAAACTATTTTAAAAAGCAAAAGAATGATTATAAAAAATTATGCAGAAATAATATCTTTAAAGAAAATATATTTAAAACGCAGTTTTGGGATATTTTACAGCAAGTTACTTCAACCATACCTCTAGTTATACAGAATTTTGTCAAGAAACAAATCATATTTTAACATACCTAGTTTGAAGTTTTCCAAATACAAATAAGGCATCTTAAAAGCATGACAATTTATTCTGTCATTACTTAAAGCTTTTAATTGTGTATACTTAGGGCTAGTAAAGATATAATAAGAAATAGATTGGAAGCAGCTGAACAAACAGATAGTATTCATAAATGCATTTGATTTGATATTGACGTCAAGCAGTTCTACCAAAGTGATTTAAGAACTTGAGAGATAAACTAATACAGTGGTCTAGAGGGAGTCTTATCTTGTCTGTACATATGAGTTCAGAGCTCTCCATTGAATTCTATTTTTTGTCACATCTGATTATTCCTCATGAACCACTGGGAATAGACCAAATTGGGGCCACTGATCCTAATTTAAGTCCTTGCTGACTCCTTTCCGAGTCTTCAATTCTTGCTTGCAAAAGAAAGTATTCAAAATGTCCGTATCAAAATAATATTTAGATAAAAGGTGTGAATAATTCATAATAAAAAATTTGCTTTCTGATTATGTAGGTTATTATATTAACTAAACATGTTTATTTTACCTTTTGATGTGTCTCTATTCTGTTAGCCCTACCACAAAGATGGTATTTGTCACAGTGTAACAGTCTATTATATTAACTCTTACAAAGGCATGATATTCTATTGATGTTTAATAGAATAATTTTTAAAGTACAAATAAATGATTTAATTTATTTAAATATTTAATTTATATTAAATATTAAAATGTATATATACCACAGATATTTTATATGTATATTACCTATATTCAAGCATGCAGTTAGGGAAAGAAAGGGAGGGAAATTGTTAAACAAGATCTTAAGAAATTCTTCCATATGTGGAAAAGTCATCAGTTCATCTGGCATATAGCAATATATACACATATATATATATACAGAATGCTATGTATACATTTATCCTACATTCATTTAACATCAAAACATAAAAAAGTTATTTCTTTATTCTTCTCTAAGCAAAAACCAGTAACAGCTCTGCAAATAGACTCTAGACCAACAGATCAAGGGAACAGGTTAAACCCCTTGCTTATTTGTTAGAATTCAAAGAGCCTCACTTTAGCTAATCTGATTGGACTAATTTGTGTGTAAATACAGATATGGATATATAGAACTATATATATACACAAACAATATATATTTTATGTAATATAAAATACATATAATAAATAAATTAGAATCTATTCATTTAACTTACCCGAAACCATATAATCACTCAAATGTGTCTGCATGTCTGTGTCTATCTGTGTATGCATGTGTATGAAATGTAGTTTTTTAACTTGACATATAATAGATGTAAATATTTTCGGGGTACATGCGATAATGTGTTACATTCATATAATCAAATAAGGATAATTGGAATATCCATCATCTTAAATATTCACCTTTTCTTTATGTTAGAAACACTAAAGTTATTATCTTCTAGCTATTTTGAAATGTAAAATAGATTAATGTTAACTATAGCTATCCTACTGATACATCAAATACTAGGTCTTATTTCTTCTATTATAATGTATATTTGTACCCATTAATCAACTTCTCTTTAGCTCCCCTTTCCCCCAACCCTTGGTAGCCTCTGGTAATCACCAATCTACTTTTTATCTTCATGATATCTTTTTAGCTCCCACATATGAGTGACAGCATTCAATATTTGTTTTGCTGTGCTTGACTTATTTCACTTAACATAATGGCATCCAGTTCTATCCATGTTGCTGCAAATGACAGAACTTCATTCTGTTTTATGGATGAATAATATTCCATTCTGTGTGTGTGTGTGTGTGTGTGTGTGTGTGTGTGTGTGTGTATATCTCACATTTGCTTTATCCATTCATCCAGTGATGGACACTTAGGTTGATTCCATATCTTGGCTGTTGTGAATAGTGGTGCAGTAAATACAGGAGTGCAGATGTCTCTTCGATATACTAATTTCCTTTCTTTTGAGTATATACCCAGTAGTGGCATTGCTGGATCATATGGTAGTTCTATTTTTAGTTAGTTTAGGAACCTCCATACTGTTCTCCATAGTGGTTTTATTAATTTACATTCCCACCAACAGCATATGGGAGTTCCCCTTTCTCCACATCTTCACCAACATTTGTTATTACCTGTCTTTTTGATAAAAGTTATTTTGGCTGGAGTAACTCCGTGTAGTTTTGATTTGCAATTCTCTGACGATGAGTGATGTTGGGCATTTTTTCATATACCTGCTGATCATTTGCATGTCTTGTTTTAAGAAATGTCTATTCAGATCTTTTGCCCATTTTAAAAATCAGATTATTTATTTTCTTGCTATTGAGTTGTTTGAGCTCCTATATTCTGGTTATTAATTCCTGTCAGATTGATAGTTTGTAAATATTTTCTCCCACTCTGTGGGTTGTCTCTTCACTTTTTTTATTGTTTCCTTTGCCGTGCGGAAGTTTTTAGCTTAATGTTATCTGATTTGTCTATTTTTGCTTTGGTTGCCTGTGTTTTTTGAAATCTTACACAAAAGTACTTTTCCAGACCTATGTTCTGTAGCATTTCCCCATGTTTTTCTCCGTAGTTATATGGTTTCAGATATTAAATTTAAGTCTTCAATCCATTTTAATTTGATTTTTGCATATGGCAAGGGCTGAGTCTAGTTTCATTCTTCTGCGTATGGATATCCAGTTTTCCCAGGACTGTTTATTGAAAAGACTTATATTTCCCCATTGTGTCTTCTTGGCACCATTGTCAAAAATGGGTTGGCTGTAAATATGTGGATTTATATTTGGGTTCTCTATTCTGTTCTGTTGATCTGTGTGTCTGCTTTTATGCCAGTATTAAACTGATTTGGTTACTACAACTTTGTGGTATATTTTGAAGTCAAATAGTGTGATGCCTTCAGTTTGGTTCTTTTGTAGTTCCATATACATTTTAGGATAGTTTTTTCTATTTTTTTGAAGAATGTCATTGGTATTTTCATGGTGGTTCCATTGAATCTACATTTTAGGGTAGTTTTGTCATTTTATCAATACTAATTCTTTCAGTGCAAAAGCATGACATATCCTTTCATTATTTTGTGTCCTCTGCAGTTTCTTTTATCAGTGTTTGATAGTTTTCCTTGTACAGATCTTTCATGTCTTTGGTTAAGTTGATTCATAGGTATTTTATATTCTTCCTAGCTATTGTAAACGGGATTACTTTCTTGATTTCTTTTTTAGATTGTTTGCTGTTGCCACATCTAAATGCTACTTATTTTGGAATGCTGATTTTTATATCCTGCAACTTGTAATGGAGTTTTGGTGGTTATGACTATGCATGTCTTTGAACTGATTTGGTAGTTGAAAGACATATATTTTTAAAACTTCAGAAATTAGAGAATTGATATTGGTAGATATTTAAACTGTACTTCATTAATTCATCTCATTTTATGAATGTGATAAGATGCTAGAAAGCAAGTGGCTTCCAAGGGGCAAAAACTAATAAATTACAGAGACAAGACTTTAGCCTAACTTGTTTAACTTACAATAAAGTGGTACTTCTCTACCTCACTTACAATAAAGCAGTATTGTATCTCCTCCAAAGTTCATGGTGAAACTTAATTCTCAACACAGCTGTATCAAAAGGCTGGCCCTTAGGAAATAATCAGACCATGAGGCCTCTGCCCTCATGAAGAAACGGCTGGAGAGAACTAACTAGCCCTCTTTTGTACTTTTTTGCCTTTCCCTCCCTTCTGGCGTGTGAAGGTAACAGTGTTTGCTCCTCTGGAGAATGCAACATATAAGGCGCCATCCTGGGAGCAAAGACAGGGCCCTCACTAGACACTGAACCTGCCAGCCCCTTGATCTTGGACTTCTCTGTTTTCAGAACTATAAGAAATCAATTTCCATTGTTTATAAATTACTCACTCTATGGTATTTTTTTATAACAGCACAAAAAAACTAAGACAAATTGGTACCACCAGAAATTGATGTTGCTATAAAAATACCTCAAAATGTGAAAGTGCCTTTGAAACTGAGTAATGGGTAGAGCCTGGAAGAATTTGGAGGTGCATGCTAGAAAAAGATTAGATTGCCGTGAACAGTCATTAAGGGTGGTTCTGATGGGAGTTCAGAAGAGAAGAGCTGTAGACAGAGCCTCAATCTTCTTGGATATTACATGCGTGGTCATGGTGAGAATGCTGGTAGAAATATGGACAGTAAGGCTGTTCTGATGTGTTCTTAGGTGGAGATGAGGAATGTCTTATGGGAAACTGGAGGAAAAGCATCCTAGTTATAAAATGGCAAAGAACATGGCTGAATTGTGTCTGTGTCCTAGTGTTTTATGAAAAGCACAACTTAAAAGTGATAAGCTGGGACATTTCGTGAACGAAATATCTAAACAAAGCATTGAGGGTGTCATATGGCTTCTCTTGACTGCTTATAGTAAAGTGCAAGAAAAGAGAAACCTGAAATCTGATCAGAGCTGAAATCTATAATCAAAAGGGAAACAGAACTTAAAGATTTGAAAATTTTGGGCACAGCCAGATGGTAAAAAATAAAAAAGCATGTTTGGGAGGAAACACCAAGGGTGTAGCTAAGGGAGCATTTGATAAAGAGGTTGGTATGGGTAGAAGAAGGCCAGGCACTATTCATCAGAACAATGAAATAATCGCCCCAAAGCATTTCTGTATTCTTTGTGGCTGCCCTACTCATCATAGGCCCAGCATGCCAGGGCCTTGAGGGTTGAACTGTTTCAAAAGAAGGGCCCAGTGTGGCCTCACTGACTGGGGTTGCCTCAAGTCTATGTTCCTTGCATTTTAATGCAGTGCTCCTTGGCCACCCCAGCTGTGGCTCAAGTGGGCCCAGGTGTGGCTCAGGCTGCTGCTTCAAAGGGCACAAGCAGTAAATGGTGACATCTCCATGGTGCTAAGTCTACAAGCACACAGATTGCAAGAGCCATGGAGGCATGGATACCTCTACCTAGATTTCAAAGAATGGCTCAGAGAGCTGTGGGGCCCAATGTTTTAAACTTCAAAGGCTACAGTTTAAAACACTACACTCACAGGCAGGCCCACTGCAGACAGCCCCCCACGAGGGCAGTGCCCAGCACAGCCATGAAGTCAAAGCCACCATAGAGAGCTCCCATTAGGGCAATGTCTGGTGGAGCTGTGGGGATGGGGTCACCTCCAAGACACCATAACTGTGGAAGCACCAGTAAAGCAACGCCAGCCTGCGAGAGCTGCAGGCACCTGACTCCATCCCCCAAAAGCTGCTGTGTGGGCTACACCAAGCAAATCAGTGGAGGTGGGGGTCCCTCAGTGACTTGGAGGTCCGAACTCTGTTCTAGTGTGTCCAGCGGGCGGGGCATAGAGTCAAAGATTATTCCCAAGCCTCAAGATTGAATATTGTTTGACTTGTTGCATTTTGGACTTGCTTAGGATTGTGTTTTGGAAGCATACAACTGTTTAACTTTACAGGCTCACAGTTGAAGAGCAAATGGCCTCAGGATGAATTGTACCTTGAGTCTCACCCATATCTGATCTAGTTGAGATTTGAATTTAGACTTTAAGGTTGAATCTGGCATGAGTTAAGACTTTGGGGTTACTGGGAAGAAATTCATGTATTTTTTACATAAGGAGGACACAAATTTGAGGGGAGGGTCAAGAGCAGAATGCTGCAGGTTAAATGTTTGTGTCTCCTCCAAAATTCATATCGAAACTTAATACCAAAGCACCTATATTAAGAATTAGGGCCTTTAGGAGGTGATTAAGCTAAGAGGGCTCCGCTCTCATGAATTAGTGATCTCATACAAAAGCTGAAGATAACTAGCTAGGCCTATTTTTGCTCTTTTGCCTTTTGCCTTGTGAGGACGCAGCACTGTAGGTGCCATCCTCAAAGCAGAAACCAGGACCAAACCAAACACCAAACCTGCTGGTGCCTTGAACTTGAACTTCCCAGCCTCCAGAACAGTGAGAAATAAATTTCTGTTGCTTAGAAGTTATCCAGTCCAGGGATTTCATTATAGTAGGACAAATGGATTAAGACACACCGTAATGCACCGCTTCATAAATGGCACTATATTATCCTATTAATTTTGTTGTTAATTTTGCTCTTTAAAGAAATGATAAAATTGGGGCCGGGTGCAGTGGCTCACGCCTGTAATCCCAGCAGTTTGGAAGGCCAAGGCGGGTGGATCATGAAGTCAGGAGATCGAGACCATCCTAGCTAATGTGGTGAAACTCGATCTCTACTAAAAATATAAAAAATTAGCCGGGTGTGGTGGCACAGACTTGTAGTCCCAGCTACTCAAGAGGCTGAGGCAGGAGAATCGCTTCAACCTGGGAGGCAGAGGTTGCAGTGAGCCAAGATCGCACCACTGCACTCCAGCCTCAGCGACAGAGCAAGATTCAGTCTGAAAAAAAAAAATTATAAAAAGATAAAATTAGTAGAATAAATCATTTTAATGAACATGTGATCTTGGAAATTTGCTCTGAAGCCCTTATATGGCAGCAATATTAAAGCAGATTAAATACTAAGACGCGTGTGTGTGTCTGAAATTATTTTTACATAAACTGGTTTCTCTAACTTTACTCAATATTATTTTAACTAATTTTAGGCAGAGAAATACCCTAGTTTGAAAATATTTTTAGGTAAGGAAATTGCAAGCCCCCGTTTGGCAATATGCTCTAGCACAGGGCTTCTCAACCCTCACTATCCATGAACCCCCAGCTAAACCACCACATGCGTGAGCACACACACACACACACACTCGCACATACAGGTCCTCCAAATCAACACGAGCAAAGTCTCTCACGTAATTCAAGAATGCTGTTTCACCAACTTCAACCCTCAGACTGACAACAAGATGTAATAGTAAATGTAGTATATCCCTTTGAAGCACTTTATAAACTGAAAGAAACGGGACACAAATAAAATGGTTCAACTATCTCTTCGATAATTTTTATAGCCATGGAAAGTTCACATAATCTTAAGCGTGTTCATGGAGCAGAGAGTCAGATGACATTATGTGGTAATAAAGAAGACTTCAGCGTGTTTCCTGACTTTACCAGTGAAAACATCTGACCTTGAGGAGGGCACTTAAAATGCCACTTCGTCGACTTTTTTTTTTTTTTTAGACGGAGTTTTGCTCTTGTTGCACAGGCTGGAGGGCAATGGCACGATATAGGCTCACTGCAACCTCTTCCTCCCGGATTCAAGCAATTCTCCTGCCTCAGCCTCCCAAGTTGCTGGTATTACAGGCATGCGCCACCACACCCAGTTAATTTTTTGTATTTAGTAGAGACAGGGTTTCACCATGTTGGTCAGGCTAGTCTCAATCTCCTGACCTCAGGTGATCCACCCGCCTTGGCCTCCCAAAGTACTGGGATTACAGGCGTGAGTCACGGCGCCCAGCCGTGTCGCATCTATTTTTGTAAAATATGCATAATTCCAGAATAGGTTTGTTGTGAGGATTGAAGCTCATAATATGTACCCTGTTAAAACTTTAAAAATGTTGAAATGCCTCAAAAATCAAAATATTATCATATGATGCAGTTTATTCATCCTTGTGAGAAAACACGTGATAGGGACTGTCAAGGGTGACTGGATCAAATGTGCAAGAGATTCGGGGCATTGGCTTATTGCAGTGAATTACACAAAAGAATTATTTGAAATAAATACAACATACAATGAAGTTGTCAATAAGTAGCATAATTTATACTTGCTAGTTCAGTGCTGGACACAGATTAAGTGTTTCAAAATACAAATGCCTCACAGAGAAAAGGGAAGTGAATGAGAAGAAAGGAAATTTATTGAAAGATAGGAGAAGACAGGAGAAGCACAGAAGTGACAGACAGGAACCTATTGCACATGAGAATGAGACTTTACTAGACAGACCCTTTCAGAATTCAGTCACAATGCTAAACTTTCCAAAAGTTCACAAAGTAAAACTTTTGAATACTAACAGTGACACAAGTCCTGTTGAAATTTTCACAGGAAATACACACAGAGAGGGAACATAAACTGATTAGTTTTTAATCAAGATAAACACATATGTCCACTCTAACTTAGTAATCGTTTATGTTTAACATGTTAAATACAATGTATTAAACACTTATTATATGCCAGGCACTGTTTTAAGTGTTTAATACCTATGGTCTCATTTATTGCTGCTAACTGCCTAAGAAAATAGGTAATATCCCTACTTTAGCTTTGTGGAAACAGATGTTCAAAGCTATTAGTCTCCCATCATAGCAAGTAGCTGAGCCAGGATGCACACGTGGTCCCTACAGTTTAAAACACTACACTCACTTTTCTGTACTATTCAAGTGATGCTGTCATTATTCACAATTCATTTAATGTCTTTTGCACTTGTTTTAAGATCAGTTCAGGAGTGTTTTGGTTCAAGTCCCACCATGGAAAGAGAAACCACACCAGCATTTTAGTAGAGAGAATTGTTTCCAAGGTTATTGTAGACCCGAAAAGGCAAAAAGGGAGACAGAGGATGGTTAGGTTACATCCCCAGGACTGGAACAAAGGAAGAAGAATGGGTTTATCACCACCTACACCCTCGGAAACTAGGCCCAGCAGAGCTGTGACCCAGACACCTGAGAAGTGGGCTTTTCTTTGGAGGAGTCAGGCAGAGACCCCACAGAGCTGGGATTCAGATTTCTGAGGGACGGTGCTACCTCACTGGTGCTTGTTATCTCCAAGCTGGAGATGATAAGAATGGTTCTGGGAGGCCTCACTAGGCAGGGGGACCTATTCTCCCCACAAGGCACAAGGTCCCCCTACCTAG